>NC_140384.1:7432500-7725000 GCF_054491055.1 Hypomesus nipponensis | reverse complement strand
CTATGTCTTCTACGAGCAGTACCTGACCATCGTTCCCGAGGGCCTGTTCAACATCTCCCTGTGTCTGCTGCCCACCTTCGTGGTGTGCTGCCTCCTGCTGGGCATGGACCTGCGCTCCGGCCTGCTCAACCTGCTCACCATCGTCATGATCACCGTGGACACGGTGGGGGTCATGACCCTGTGGGGCATCGACTACAACGCCGTGGCGCTCATCAACCTGGTCACGGTGAGGGCGCAGCGCTTCCCCGTGGGGGCTTCGAGGCGTGGGCTGGGTGGATGACTGTCCTCTGGCTGGTCTAATGTGGAGGGTGTGCATACGGCCACTCCCTTCAGAAGAGCGTGTCTCCCACTGTCTTATCTCAGACGTCTCGTTATTCACTATCTACAGACGATACACTAGGTGTATAGCAGTTTCTCCACAGCTCAAAGGCTTTCCTGCCCACCCTTAAAGGCAACTGCTCATACTGACTGCCTGTCAAACTATGACACACTGGCATGGCCATATTGCAGACCAGGGGATAAGCCAAGGCTGTCATCCATTAAACATTTGGATGACAGCCAGACCTTTGACACAGATCCTCCAGTGTATCTTGACTCTAGACATGATGTCCTGACTTTCCCTCCCTCCCTCCCTCCCTCCCTCCCTCCCTCCCTCCCTCCCTCCCTCCCTCCCTCCCTCCCTCCCTCCCTCCCTCCCTCCCTCCCTCCCTCCCTCCCTCCCTCCCTCCCTCCCTCCCTCCCTCCCTCCCTCCCTCCCTCCCTCCCTCCCTCCTTCTCTCCCTCTCCCCTGTACAGGCTGTTGGGATCTCTGTAGAGTTTGTGTCTCACCTGACACGTTCCTTTGCGCTCAGCATCAAGCCCACGCAGATTGAGCGAGCCAAGGAAGCGGTCACCACCATGGGCAGTGCGGTCAGTACATAGAAAACAAGCATACCCCTATCCACACAGGCCTGGGTCAAGCATTATTCACAGACACAACGTAATAACTGGGATGCACTGGATTGAGCTTGTTTGACTGAAATGGAATTCAATCATACACACAATCTGGGCCCAAAAAAAACAAAAACTCCAGAGATTAGAGCCCAAGAATCAAACATCGTGCATTGAACATGTTTCATCAATCTCTATATTTTTTTGTCAGGTGTTTGCGGGCGTCGCCATGACGAACCTTCCCGGGATCGTGGTGCTGGCGTTCGCCAAGGCTCAGCTGATCAAGATCTTCTTCTTCCGTCTGAACCTGGTGATCACTCTGCTGGGCCTAGTCCATGGGCTCATCTTCCTGCCTGTGCTGCTCACATACTTTGGTGAGTGTTTGTGTCTGTGAATAGAGCAACAATTCAAAACTTTCAACTTGAGTGACATTGTTGTTAAGATTCCATTCTGCTAACCCCTCCCTCCCTCCCTCCCTCCCTCCCTCCCTCCCTCCCTCCCTCCCTCCCTCCCTCCCTCCCTCCCTCCCTCCCTCCCTCCCTCCCTCCCTCCCTCCCTCCCTCCCTCCCTCCCTCCCTCCCTCCCTCCCTCCCTCCCTCCCTCCCTCCCTCCCTCCCTCCCTCCCTCCCTCCCTCCCTCCCTCCCTCCCTCCCTCTCCTCCAGGTCCTGGGGTGAACAAGGCAGTCCTCCTCAAGTTACAGCAGGACAAAGCCCAGGCCTCCCAGGACCTGGATCACAGCAGCAATTACGTCTACGTGAACCAGAGCTTCCACAACCACGAGGCCCCCTCTGGCCCGGCTCCTCCAACCCCTCTGTCGCCCCCCTCCTTGGCCTCCCAGGACCTGAGCAGCAAGCTTGTCTACGAGGATCTGGAGCTGCGCAGCAAGAACGTCTATGAGGAACTGAGCTCCGAAAACACAGCACAACCACCCTCGCCCACCTCCGATCCCTCCGTAACCCCGGACACAAAAGCACAGGATTCGTTCGCTTCGAAGTTCTGAATCGTGTTGCAGGACCCACAGACTCTTTTAGTTTTTGTTTCTTAACACTCACATCAATATACCTCCATCGCCGTGGATACGGGGAAAGCCAGAGCGAGAACTGCAGTCAACGACCAATGACATTTTAGGACTGTTTATGAGTTCTGTACCAGGATCTTTATCTGTGGTTCTGGGGCACCCATCTTGATTGTTGAACTGTGGTAAAAAAAAAACGACACGCTACTGTGCAATATATTTCACAAACACTAAGGGGCGCTTTAGTAATAGAAATGACCGACAAATACGTTCAAAATGAGTCATTTTATACCAATTGAATAGTTTTGTGTTTGTTAAATATGTTTATTTAACGTGATTATTTTGTACACAGGAACGCAGATGTTTCATGTTGATGCTCAGGTGATGTTATTCCAGAGACAAGCGACACTCCAGTAGACAGGGTAGTCTTGCAAACTGCAGTATTGTTTTCCATGCCTGTAGTCATGTTTTAAATGTGGACTGAAAAATCCGTTGACGGAATATTAAAAGTGTATGTACCATGAGACTAAAGGCTACTGTATTCATTTAGCAGACGTTCTTATCCAAAACGACGTACCCCTTGGCCACACGCTCTCATCAACTTCACTGGGTCAGGGTTTACGTCTGTAGTAAACTGAGATCCCAGGTGGTCCCAGTTTAGAGCTATCTCCTGGTATCTTCATGTTTTAAGGGAGAAACACAATCTTCATTTTGGGTCAAAGAGCATCTGCTTAAGTCCATAACAGGGGCGTAGCCATAAAAATATTTTTGGGTAGGCCTAGAAAAATATGGATAGGCATCTTTTCAGTTTTTTTTTTTTTTACTTATTTACTTTGCGATGTGCAACTGGTGCATAATTTTTCGGAGATGTTTTTGTTCTTGGGTAGGCACAGGCGTACCAGTGGCTACGCCTGTACCTACGCCCCGGGTCCGTAAGCAGGGAGGAACACTGTGCCAACCCACAACCCTCTGCATTCATAGCACATTAAGACCTGAACAAAGGTTTGGGGCGTTTCATGATTTTAGTTTTATTAACAATGTATCCCTTTGATAGGATAGTATGTTTATTCAGGTCAACAATGCCAGAAAACATACTGTACACATTTTACAAAGGGCTTCACAATCAGTCAAAAAAAAAAAAAAAAAAAAAAAAAAAAACTTTAAATTATAATACACAGTCTCAAGGAAAAAATATAAATAACATTTTTTTCTTCTCTGCTTGCTCTTCGCGCCACTATGGTACAGATATGTAATAAATAGATCAAACGAGGCTTCATTCAGACCATCTATAAATCATTTCTCTACCAGTCCACTTGTGTAGCAGCATCATTGCAAAACTAGCCAATAGAAACAGAGCTTCCCTGTTTCCCTGGAAACCTTAAACCAATCCTTAAACTCATCATACCCATGAACACCCCCCACCCATCCCGCTCCTCCGATCTCAGCCAATGACAGAAAGCGATATTGCATTGTAGATCTCAACGAGCCAATTGAAATATCCACCGTTGCATGTGACAGGCTACCTATCGCGATATGAGTTCACTTAAAACAACTTAAGGTATACATGATGGAGAACTCGGATGATATGTTGTGATGAGAGAGGGTGGGGAGGGGGGGGGGAGTGAGGCCACAGACTGTCTCTGACGTGACACGAGTCCAGCTGAAGAGTGACGGTGCACAGGTGGGCAGGTGAGCTCCAGCGCTCCTCAGAGCAGGGTGATGTCCCCCTCTGAGCCACCTGCACACCGCTGACCCCCCTTACCCTCTCAAGTGAACCCAGGACCAGGACCCCGAGCTGGGGGAGGAGGGCCTCACCCCACCAGGGTGTGTGGTCCGGGGGGGGGGGGGGGAGAGCGTCCAGACTGGGGATGGACAAGCTGAGCTACCGCTGGGTGAGGGCAGTGCTTTGATCTGAGGCTGCAGAGATGTGTGTGTGAGGTGTGTGTGTGCGTGTGAGGGGGTGGGGTCCTGGTGTACACCCGCTAGGACCCTCTGTAGTGTTAACCGAGGATGGAGGGGAGGAATAGAATAGAGAGGGGGGGAGAGGATGAATAGAATAGAGGGGGGAGGAGGAGGAGGAGGAGGAGAGGATGAGGCCAGGACTATCTAGGGAGGACAGAAGAACATGTGGTTCCCAGTTCCTCACTGGGAACTCCTTCTCTAGGAGGAGAACACGCACGTTCTAAGTCTTTATTCAGCATGTGTTAGACCAGCATCATCTGTCTGTGGGTGTGTGTGTGTTTCTTTCGCTCAGGGCTCCACCAGAGTCCTCCCCTGGAGAGACGAAAGTATTTGGTCAGACTGCTCCCCTTGATGCTGATGGTGAGGATTAGGCGCGTTGAACATCCCCGTTCGGAGGAGGGGGGTGGGGTCAGGGCTCCGAGGGGGGGTCTGGCTCCACCTCCACTGGCTTTGGTGGCTGTGTAAGGATGGATTCTGCCTCCTCGTACATCTGAGAGCAGACAGGAAGTGACATCAGAAGGCGGGGGTCAAAGCCAGGGGGGGCAGAAAAGCTTGAAAGAGGATGGAGAGACAGAGAGAGAGAGACAGAGAGCGAAAGAGAGAGACAGAGAGAGAGAGACAGACAGAGAGAGGTGGTGAAAGACAGACAGCAGCAGGTAGAAAAAGCAGGCTCTCTCACGGGGGTGAAGTGGATATCCTGGAAGAGCTCCTGGATGAAGCGTCGTGAGGGCAGGCGGAACATGCAGTGAGCCAGCAGGTGGGACACCTCTGAGTACAGGCAGATGTCATCAAACGCATACGGGAACTTCTCCTTGATCCTGGACACACAGAGAGAGAGACGGACAGGGAGAGACAGAGAGAGACAGGGAGAGAGACGGACAGAGAGAGACAGGGAGACAGAGAGAGAGACGGACAGAGAGAGAGAGGGAGACAGAGAGAAAGACAGAGAGATAGAGACAGAGAGAGAACCGAGGTGTGAACTAACATGTTTGAACATACACTATGCCACATGAATAAGCTTCCTCCTGTAGTGTGTGTGTCTCACGTGAGCAGCCCAGTCTCGTGGCTCTTGGTCCCCACAGAGGAGCTGAGGTTGATGACCAGGCGCAGCACCTCCTTCCTCAGTAGGACGCGGCACGCCGGCGCGTCCTCCGGCACGCCCTTCCCTCCTGACGGACACACGCCACAGCCAATCAGGGGCAGCGCTCAACCCCCCCCTGGAAACGCCTCACAAGGCAGTGCGTACGCGTGTACATATACTGTGTGTGTGTGCGTGTGTGAGAGAGCGCGTCCTCACCCAGGAGGACGTGGTTGGGCGTGGGCGTGCTGCAGACGGAGCCCTGGGACGCGGCGGCGTCGCTGCACCCGGACGCCCCCGAGAACTTGGACTGGGGCATGACCTCCAGACGGTGCCCGCCGGGCCCCGCCCACGAGGAGAACTCCACAAAGTCTGGGGAACAGCGTCACGCCACCGTCAGGAGGAGGTGGACCGCACACACACCCCCACAGGGAGAGGAGAGGCCGTGTGTGTGTGTGTGTGTGTGTGTGAGCTCACCTGTCCGGGGGTGTGTGTTGCCGTGCGGAGGCGGTCTGGGGCGGCCCAGCACCAAGCCTCCCACGCAGTACAGACAGTTGTCCTCGGTGTGCTCCTGCAGACCCGTCTCGTCTGAGCCCGGGGCGCCGCTCTGGCCGTCGCTTCGGTTGGCCATGAGCTCCGAGATACTGAACTGCTGCTTCAGCAGGGGGAGGGGCGGCCGTTCTGGAGACAAACACACACACACGTTACCCTCACCTCTCACACGCACCGTTACAAGCACACCCGCGCGAGCTGGCGCTCACCGTCTGCGTCGCCAAACAGGAAGCTGTTCTTCTCCTCGGAGGAAGGGCTGGTGTTCTGCAGGAAGTAGGGCACCTCGCGGACGTGGAAGATGTGGTTGATGTCGACGGGCAGCGCCAGGCCCACGTAGTCGTCGCAGGAGCCGTAGGAGGCGGAGACCATGGAGCGCACTGAGGAGCAGCGCTGCAGGGACATGTGGCTGATGGGGCTCAGCAGGTCCTCCTTGTCCAGGGAGGCAAAGCTCAGGGCCTTCAGGAACCTGGGGGGAGGAGGGGGGAGGGGAGAGAGGTGAGTCAGGAAATGAGGGGGGAGGAGAGGAGAGTCAGGAAAGCAGGAGGGAGAAGATGAGAGAATGAGAGCGAGAAAAAGAGAGACGGACAAAAGGATTCGAGAGACAGACAGACAGACGCCATACAGCAGTTTAAACTACTTAGTCCTGGGTAATGAGTGATAACTCTACATCCACTGTTCTACAGGGACTAGCCCAGGACAGGGTGTCTGGGGTAGGAGGGGGCTAGGGGGGCTCTCTAGAGGGGGCTAGGGGGCCTCTCTAGAGGGGGCTAGGGGGGCTTTCTAGAGGGGGATGCACCCACCAAGGAAGCAGGGTGGAGGACCGCCTGCGATGTGAAGACAGAGGGGGCCCTGTGCTGACACTTGGACAGCTAACCCTCTTAGCTGACAACCTGGGTAATGAAGGGCTACTCTCTCACACACACACACACACACACATGGTCACACACAGATTAGTGAATATGTTTGCTTAAACTCCATAACACCATACAACGGTATAGTCTACCTTGGCCTGGTTTAGGAGTCCTAATTCTAGACTCACTGTTCTAAAGGGACTAACCCAGGACAGGCTAATCAGGCACAGGTGACTCTGAGGGGAGAGGGGGGGGGGGTGTAATGGGAGCAAGAGTGTACAGGGCTGCTGTTCTAGAACCTCCTACAACATTCTGCCGCTATAGAACCTTCAAGAGAATTCCAGGCAGTTCTAATCTAAGCATCACCAAGGTTACATTGTCAGTATCTAGGCTGGGAGGGCGGAGGGGGGGCTGTCTAGAGGGGGCAAGGGGGCTCTCTAGAGGGGCCTAGGGGGGCTGTCTAGAGGGGGCTAGGGGGGCTGCACCCACCGAGGGAGCAGGGCGGATGACAGCCTGCGATATGAAGACAGAGGGGGCCCTGTGCTGACACTTGGACAGCTAACCCTCTTAGCTGACAACCTGGGTAATGAAGGGCTACTCTCACACACACACACACACACACACACACACACAGTCACACACACACACACAAGGATGAAATGTAAACGGTTAGGGAGAATCAGAACAGCATGGATGCAGACACGCACAGAGACACGGAAAAGAAGACCAGACACAGAGAAACGTGCGAGGAGGGCAGCAGATGCAGCAGATGCAGCCCACGACCGCGACACCCCGCAAACCTCCGATCCCCCGAGAAACCTTCCCTCTCGTCAGGATCCAAACCTGACAGAACCAGCGCGAGCCGTACCTGCGCGGGGTGATCCTGGAGTCCAGGCTGCCCGTCTTCATGGTGATGGTGTCGGCGAACAGGACGTCCTTGGCGGGCGAGGCGAGCGCCTCGCTGTGGGAGAGCGAGGGGTGGATCCTCTGCTGCTGCAGCCGGCGCAGCGTGGCGTAGCCCAGGGCGTCCCGCGGGCTGGTGTACATGAAGCTGCAGTCCGCCAGGCTCTTGATGGCGCCCACCGAGGGAGACTTGAGGGACTGGGCGCGGCGGGGGAGGGTGTGGGAGGAGCCGGGGGGCACCAGGGAGACGGAGCTGGACTTGGAGAGGGGGATGTGGTTGGCGTGGGGCGCGGCGGGCGGGGTGGTGGCGGCGGCGAGGGGGTAGAGGGTCTTGGCGGCGCGGGCGGAGACGACGGTGTTGAGGCTGATGCAGTCGGAGGAGTCGGGCTCGGGGTCGGGCTGGTCGGGGTTGCCGGCCGTCTCGCGGGAAGGCGAGGAGCTCATGGAGCTAATGCCGCTGGTGGTGGTGTCCGTGTTGAAGCTCTGGCTGCGGCTCTTGAACTGGGTCCCGCCCCCTCCTCCTCCTCCTCCCCCCTCCCCCTACCCCGCCTCCGGACGACGATGACCCCCCGTCCCCCCCCGCCAGACGCTCCCGGCTGCTCTGCTCCCTCTCTCTCCCGGGGGGCTCCCCGGCGGTCCCCGGGCCCCCCTCCCCTCCCAGGCCCGGCGTGGAGCCCCCGGCCCGCGCCAGCTGCTCCTCAGAGCCGATGAAGGAGGTCTCCAGGCTGACCGTGGGGCTCCGGGGCAGGCCCCCCCTGCCGTTGAACACGGGGCTGAACACATCCGGCCCACCGGAGTACATGGAGGGCTCCGTCACCGTCCTGGTCCTCCGCATCCCCCCGAGCTTGAGCTCTGTGGGGGTGCGGGGGCCGGCGGGGGCCTTGGGGTCGCTGGTGGAGCGCTGCTTCTTGCTGGGGAGGGACAGGGAGTTGAGGAAGCGGCTGCGGACGAAGCGCGTGGACGCCAGGATGGTGAACGGGCTGCGGTCCTTCGCCGGCTTGGTGCACAGCGAGGGCGACGTGTCCTCTGATTGGTCCAGCACGTCCAGCTTGTCGTCATCCAGGATGTACATGCCTGAGGGCCATACAGGTGACGTCATGGATGAATGCCGTGTTGGGCAGCACACATAGGACAACATCGTTTCAGCACGGAACATGTATTCTTTTACACAGAAAAAAGGACACACAGTTCATACACATTCTAAAACAGAAAGTCAAAACCCAGCGAGTAGATGTTCTAGAACCTATTCTAAACGCAAAGCGTGTTCTAGAACTAACATGCCACAGCACGAAAGGGCCAAACGTGCGGTCACACCCCCCCCCCGGGGCGGGGTCACATGTCCCAACTCACTGGGCTGTGATTCGCTCTCAGAGTTGTGTCTGGAGCTGGTGGACTCGGAGTAGAGGCTGAGGCTGCTGGGCACGGAGGTGAGCTCCGAGGCCAGCTGGGGGTCCAGGGCCTCGTCCGGGGTGACGGGCCACATGGTGCGCCGGCTGTGCCGCACGGCGTCCCAGCCGTACTGCTTGAGCAGCTCACAGCCCTGCCGCGTCCGCGAGATCACCCCCAGCACGTACACACACGTCCTGGAGAGAGGGAGGGAGGTCAACACTGGGGCCAGCTGTGTGTGTGTGTGTGTGTGTGTGTGTGTGTCAGCGTGGCGTCTTACCCCCGTACGGACAGCACCTCACAGTGCAGAGCCAGCCCCAGGATGTCAGGTATCACGTTCTCCTCCTGTAGCAGGTTCAGACCCCAGTTGGAGGAGCCGATGTTGCCCTGCAGGAACACACACACACACACACGTCATAACACTGTCCCATGATCAAAGCAAGTGCCTAATAGTATTGATGAACTCATAGTTTCATGTGTGGATCTCTGTGTGGATGTATGGATCTCTGTGTGGATCTCTGTGTGGATGTATGGATCTCTGTGTGGATGTATGGATCTCTGTGTGGATGTATGGATCTCTGTGTGGATCTCTGTGTGGATGTATGGATCTCTGTGTGGATGTATGGAGGGTGAGAGGGGCCACTCACCAGTGCCCAGAGGGCGGCCTTCAGCAGCTTGATCCCCTCCCAGGTGTCCAGCATCGGGGAGCGGACCGTGTAGCTGAGGTCTGGAACCACATTCTGGAGGGGGGAGAGAGAGCGAGACAGAGAGGAAGTGAGGTGTAGGAACACAGAACTACACTAGGGTGTCTGTGCTAGCAGCCTGCTACCTGTCTGAGCAGCACCTCCCTGCAGTTACCTGGGACTCCAGCAGGTGGCAGCCTGTCTTGTCATGGACCAGCTGACCGTACAAGTGGACAGGAAGATACACATTTGGTCTCTGTAACCTGGAAACAAAACACAAGATCGGGAAATCTCAACGTGTCCAGCGATAGTCCGAATCGCCCTCCCCGCCTGTATCCACCCTCTGCTACACCAGTTCCTCCTCTGTCAACCCTGCGCACACACACACACACACACACCTTTGGTTGCTGCGGCGTACATAGTTGTCTCCGTCCACAGGTTTACGGTAGGTGGTGAGGGCCTCATTCAGCTGCTCCTCTATCAGGTCCACATACTTCAGGTTATACTCCTGTACAGGACACACACACACACACGCGGTTAGCAGAGGTACACACTCTCACACGTGATCTGTGCCAAGCCCAGAGAACCGGGACAGGGAGGAGGGGAAGGAGGAGGGAGATGGATGACCTTTTGCCATTTGTCCAGCTGCTTGTTGACGTAGCCCCTCTCGTTGAGGTAGGAGAAACCCTTAGGAATGGACAGGAACCTGGAGGACCACACCACAACGTCAGGCTGTGTGTGAGGTGTGTGTGGTGTGTGTGAGATGTGGTGCAGAGTGGCGTGTGAGGTGTGAGGTGCAGAGCGGTGTGTGAGGTGTGAGGTGCAGAGTGGTGTGTGAGGTGTGAGGTGCAGAGTGGTGTGTGAGGTGTGAGGTGCAGAGTGGTGTGTGAGGTGTGAGGTGCAGAGTGGTGTGTGAGGTGTGAGGTGCAGAGTGGTGTGTAAGGTGTGAGGTGCAGAGTGGTGTGTGAGGTGTGAGGTGCAGAGTGGTGTGTGAGGTGTGTGAGGTGCAGAGCGGTGTGTGAGGTGTGTGAGGTGCAAAGCGGTGTGTGAGGTGTCAGGTGCAGAGCGGTGTATGAGGTGTGAGGTACAAAGTGGTGTGTGAGGTGTGTGAGGTGCAGAGTGGTGTATGAGGTGTGAGGTGCAGAGCGGTGTGTGAGGTGTGAGGTGCAGAGCGGTGTGTGAGGTGCAGAGCGGTGTGTGAGGTGTGAGGTGCAGAGCGGTGTGTGAGGTGTGAGGTGCAGAGTGGTGTGTGAGGTGTGAGGTGCAGAGTGGTGTGTGAGGTGTGAGGTGCAGAGTGGTGTGTGAGGTGTGAGGTGCAGAGTGGTGTGTGAGGTGTGAGGTGCAGAGCGGTGTGTGAGGTGTGAGGTGCAGAGTGGTGTGTGAGGTGTGAGGTGCAGAGTGGTGTGTGAGGTGTGAGGTGCAGAGTGGTGTGTGAGGTGTGAGGTGCAGAGCGGTGTGTGAGGTGTGAGGTGCAGAGTGGTGTGTGAGGTGCAGAGTGGTGTGTGAGGTGCAGAGTGGTGTGTGAGGTGTGAGGTGCAGAGTGGTGTATGAGGTGTAAGGTGCAGAGTGGTGTATGAGGTGTGAGGTGCAGAGCGGTGTGTGAGGTGTGAGGTGCAGAGCGGTGTGTGAGGTGCAGAGTGGTGTGTGAGGTGCAGAGTGGTGTGTGAGGTGTGAGGTGCAGAGTGGTGTGTGAGGTGTGTGAGGTGCAGAGCGGTGTGTGAAGTGTGTGAGGTGCAGAGCGGTGTGTGAGGTGTGTGAGGTGCAGAGCGGTGTGTGAGGTGTCAGGTGCAGAGCGGTGTGTGAGGTGTGAGGTGCAGAGTGGTGTGTGAGGTGTGAGGTGCAGAGTGGTGTGCGTCCTGACCTGAGCAGCAGCAGCAGTCCCTTGTCTCCCAGGTGGGACAGGGCAGGTTTGAGCTGGATCAGAGCGTGGAGGTTGGCCTTGGGGGACAGAACAACAAAACACACCATCAGGGACACACACACACACACAAGCCGGGTCCTGGAGTGTGTATCAGTGTGTGTCAGTGTGTGTGTGTGTGTGCACTGTGTCCTACCTTGTCCTCGCAGGCCTCGTCCAGTATGTCCAAAGCCTCCATGCTCACAGCCTTGCTGTGGTCGTGCAGCTGCGTGGCCAGCAGCTCCATGCCCCAGCTGCTGAAGAACTCCACCCCAGCACGCAGCAGCACACGCAGGTGCTTGGTGGCATACAGCCTGCACACCTGCTCACAGAGGGGGGAGGAGTAAGAGTGGAAGAGGAGGAGGGTTAGACATGGAGACAAGTCGAAACGTTGTTTTTTTTTTTTGTATGGAAGTGGTGACGTGTGTGTGTGTGTGTGTGTGTGTGTGTGTGCGGTCGGTCAATCTCACGTCCGTGGCAGCGGTGAGGGTCTTGGAGAGGATGACTCTGGCCAGGCCGTCTCGGCTGTAGTCCAGCGTGGTCACGGCCAGTTTCAACACGGCATCCTGGTTCTTCACTGTGCACAGGGTCAACAGGCTGGTGGGTGGGGGGGAGGAGGGTGGAGGGGGAAGGGAGGGAGGGAGAAGAGAAGAGAGAGGGTCACACAACAGTAGGATATCCCACATCTCCTTCTCCTCCTCGGGGTCAGACACTGTGGCGTGTGAAAGCGTCCCGGGGTCAGAGGTCAGGGGTCAGACTCACCACTGGAACAGGCTGCACTTCTCCAGCAGCTTGACGCCCTGCGGGTGGGAGGAGAGCGAGCCCAGGAACAGGAAGTAGTGCTGGCTGAGGGTGGTGAGCAGCCCGTTGCTCTGGAGACTGCGCTCGGGCTTCAGACCTGAGGACGAGGACAGCCAGGACACCATGTCCTTCACCAGCTCCTCCAGGTACGCCTGGCCGTCCTGAAGGGGGATGGGGGAGGTGGTGGGGTCTGTGGGTTTGTGTCTGAAGGTGTGAGTGTCATTGTGTGTTAGTGTGTGTGTGTGTGTCTCCCTCACCTCCTCAGACTCCAGGAGGAACTCGACAAACTGACAGCCCACCACGGTGAGCTGTCGGGCCTTGGGGTGGTCCAGCTCCAGGCTGGCGTACAGCTTGCTGCTGGGCTTGTAGAAGTACAGGAGCCTCCTCACGAACCTGGAGCACACACAGACAGACAGACAGACAGGGTCAGAGGGGGGCTCAGCAGAGACAGTGTGGTCTCAGTGGAAGGTTTGGCTGACTGGAGAGAGAGAGTCTTACTTGTGCATCTGCTCATCCTTGTTGTTCCTGAGGTTGACATTAGGCCACTGGAAGGAACAGAGACGGCACACGTCACACCCACAGCAAACGACAGGGGAAGCACACCGTCACACACACAGCAAACGACAGGGGAAGCACACCGTCACACCCACAGCAAACGACAGGGGAAGCACACCGTCACACCCACAGCAAACGACAGGGGAAGCACACCGTCACACCCACAGCAAACGACAGGGGAAGCACACCGTCACACACACACGCACACACACACACACACACACACACAAACACACACAAACACGCGCGTCACCTTGAGGATGGTAGCGATGAGCAGCCAGTTCCATTCTAGGTTCTGCTTGTGGTTCAGGATGTGACTGTCCCTTAGATTCATCATCAGTGCTTCCTCAGTGTCCTAAAACACACACACACACACGCACACGCACACACACACACACAAATACACTTGAGTACTGTCCTAGAATGTATATTAATTCTGTCTATTTATACTGCGTGTGTGTGTCCTACCTTGATGGCGTAGATGTCCCTGGGGGCTCGTGTGTGGGACTCCCTGCGGTTGTGTACCGTGACAGACTTGCGTATGATGTGGTCCAGGTAGAGGCTGTGAGGCCTCAGGCCACGCCTCTTCCTCTCATGGAAGCGCTTCAGGTGGTTCACCGCTCCGCTCGCCCGACTGGAGACCGCACATCCCACAAGCACATGTTCAAGATGGGGGAGGTGTGTGTGCTGCGAGTGTGTGTGTGTGTGTGTGCAGTGAGTGTCTGTGTGTAAACAGTGTTTGTGTGTGTGTGTGTATTCAGAGTGGGTAGGTATGTATGTGTACAGTGTGTGTGTGTGTGTTCAGTGTGCGTTCAGTGTGTGTGCGTACTCACAGGCGTTTCTCCTGAGGGATATCGAAGGAGGCGGCCATGTTGATGAGGGTGGGGAGGCAGTGCAAGTGGTGACTGTGAGAGTGAGGGAGGATAGTGTTGGCCTGAGGAGACATGGAGAGGAGGAGGGGGGAGGCGGGTGAGGGGGAGGAGGAGGCGGGTGAGGAGGAGGAGGAGGGGGGAGGAAGGGGGGAGAGGGATGAGGAATATCACAAGGGAGGAGGAGAGGGGGAATAAACTTTACCACGGTTACAGAAACACTACACTTATAAAATAATTTGCCATATCAAAGTGTTGTATCTCAGACAAGCGGTGTGTGTGCGTGTAGTGTGATGCGGGTGCATGTGTGTGTGTGATTGTAGTGTGATGCTTGTGCATGTGTGTGTGTGCGAGTGTGTGTTGTGTTACCATGTGCAAAAGTTCCCCCAGCAGGATGGTGGCTCTCACTGACAGCTGTTCCTCACTACTGGTCACCACCTCAACCAGACCCTGGAGAGCGAGATAGAGAGTGAGAGATAGAGACAGCGAGATAGAGAGAGCGAGATAGAGAGAGCGAGATAGAGAGAGCGAGATAGAGAGAGCGAGATAGAGAGAGCGAGATAGAGAGAGCGAGATAGAGAGAGCGAGATAGAGAGAGCGAGATAGAGAGAGCGAGATAGAGAGAGCGAGATAGAGAGAGCGAGATAGAGAGAGCGAGATAGAGAGAGCGAGATAGAGAGAGCGAGATAGAGAGAGCGAGATAGAAAGAGCGAGATAGAGAGAGCGAGATAGAGAGCGAGATAGAGAGCGAGATAGAGAGCGAGATAGAGAGTGAGAGATGGCCGATAACAGAAAAGAGAGACAGAGTTGGGGTTTAGATCTGAAGCCCCACACACACACACACACACACACACACACACACACATACTCGTGGCCAGCAGTAGGGACTGGGTGTGTGCTCACCTCCAGGACTCCGCTGGAGATGAAGGCAGAGAGGACCAGAGCCAGGTAGTTATCCATCAGGTCCGGTCTGAAACACAGCACGACTCACTCAGCTCAACACAGGCTTCTGACTGGACAGCTACTGTCGTCTCTATGACAGTTACGAAGGTAGTACGCTAGTCCTTAGTCCGGTATGTGTAATGTGGGTTGTGTTCTATCTAGGCTGTGTGACTTGGGTGTGTTTGGGTTCTACGTGTGTGGGTTCCTTCTGGTTCCTTGTCGTGTGGTTCTGTGTCTGGGAATGTTGTCCCTCACCTCGAGCGTGCTCTGTGGGGAAGAAGAACTTTGGCTTCTGCAGCTACGAAGCCATCCGACAGCCTCCAGTTGTCCTGGAACCTGCTAGGGTCTGGAGGACGGATCACAAATCAGTATATTCCACATACAGGTCAATTCTAACCCTAACAACAAAAAATGCTAACAATTAACAATGCTATTAATAATAACAGTGATAAAAGTGCTATCGATGCTAACAGTGATAACAGTGCTATCAATAATAACAGTTCTATCGATGCTAACAGTGCTATCGATGCTAACAGTGCTATCGATGCTAACAGTGCTAGGAAGCCGGTTGTGTTCTCTCACCAACGCTGAGGAGAGCCTCTGTGAAGTCCGGTGTTGCTAAGGGAACGGGGAGCCTGAAGATCTCATACAACACCTCCAGGAGGCTCTTCTGCAGGTATCAAGGTAAAGAACATCAGAGAAACACATTAACGACCTTCTAAGCAATGTTCTCCACGTACAACGCCATTAAAATAGTAATAGTTTCCCTCATATTCAGCTGTACCCACCCGCACTTCCATGTTCGGTATACAGAGTAGGCCAATCAGAGACTGGATTCCAGAGTTGCCAACTTTGCACAGGTTGATAATACCTGGACGGACAGGAGAACAGGACATTGTTAACACTAGCATTACTCGCATAGGAACCCAGATAAGGAGGTTATTCAGTAAATAACAAACATGTTAAAGCATAAACCTGAGGAGAACAGGGCTGTGAGGCCTACCTGACCAGGAGCGAAAAGCTGCTACTATGGCCATCCTGCTAGACAGGAAACGAGCCTCTCTATCCTCCCTGGAGACACACACACACGCACAATAAATATGACACCAACCATGGGAACAGTCCTTTCAGAAAAGGTAACACACACACACACACACACACACACACACACACACACACACACACACACACACACACACACACACACACACACACACACTTACTTGAGCTGGCCCTCAGCAGTGTCAGCGTTGTGCCTGTAGTGGAAGTCAGTGAAAGGTGCCAGGATTTGCTGAGGACAGAAACACAGAGAAAACAGATGACTAGCCAGTCCTTCTGAAGGTCATTCAAGCCTTAACACACATTGCTGTACCTTGATCCACTACTCCACCACAGCCTCACCCCCCACCTCCATCCACCTACCCCTAAACCCCCCATCCCTCCACACACCCCCCCCCTTCTCCTTCTGCCCCCGCTGCTCCCCGTGCCAGAGGCACGAGCATCAGCCTCCAAACAGGAAGTGTTAGGAGGGTGGAGACAAGAGAGGGCTCTGAGAGCGAGCCAGGCACACAGGCAGGCTCTGTAAGGGTGATGAGACCTCTCCCTCTAATCTCCATGGAAACCAGAGGCAACCTGCGGCTAATCCCTGACTGGGACGACACGGCTGTCACCGCGCTGCTAAGACTTCCTCTATGACGGTGTGTGTTTGCCTATGTGGTGTGTGTTTATGCGTGCTTGCCTGTGTGTCTACCTGTGTGTGTGTGTGTGTGTGTGCGCGGTAGGGCCTACCTCCAGCTCCACGTCCACCCGGACATACTGGCGCGTGTGTGGGTGGTTGAGGAGGTGCAGGATGGTGGTGATGAGGGCCTCGTTGATGCGGCTCAGCTGGCAGTCGATGACGCCCTTCAGGATGGTGCTGAGGCCGCCTCTCCTCGCCACCACCTCCGGGTTCTTCAGCGCTGGGGGGGGGAGGTGGGAAGTCGTGCTATTACTCAGAAGGTTGCCAGTTCGATTTCCGGCCGTGCCAAATGACGTTGTGTCCTTGGGCAAGGCACTTCACCCTGCTTGCCTCAGGGGGGAATGTCCCTGTACTTACTGTAAGTCGCTCTGGATAAGAGCGTCTGCTAAATGACTACATGTAAATGTGACCTACCCAGCTCACAGACGATGGCGATGGCGGCTCGGACCATGCGGTCTCTCTCCTGCAGGCCGTCCGTTCCCACGGCGATGAGGGAGTTGGCGATGGAGCTGGGGAACAGCAGGGCGTTCACCGTGATCATCTGAAACCGGGGGGGGGGGGGGTGAAAGGAAAGGAGGATTGTGAATCGAGACCTTCAGTTTGCACTGTGAATGCAGTTCCCCCTTCCACTGGTGCTGAAACTGTGCGTCTAAGAAAAATGACATAGCTCAGATAGATAATGCAGACGTTGTTTAGGCCTCGGGTCATTTCCTGCCACTTGAGCCTGTGTGTTTGTGTGTGTGCTGGCGTTTTACAGTAAATTACACAGGAAGCTATAAATACCCTGGCCTGCAGACGTTTGCAAAAGGTCTGCATACTCACACATCCACTGCTCAATGCACACACCATGCATTTGCACAATCACACAGTGGATTACTCTACAAGCTATCAAACTCTCACACCAACACACATGACCAATCGCACCCTGAAGCAACCAGCCAGTGACCATTCACCCCATGACCAATCAGATTCTCGCACCGAGACGCAGCAGCCAATCCCAGCACGGTTCGAGGCGGCCATCTTACCTTGCGGACCAGTCTGAGGGCCTGGGTCCTCTCCCCCTCGTTGCTCTGTTGGATGTCGATGCACCTGGACGCGGCAACACACACAGGAGAAACAGCTTGACGCTCTGCTACACACATCCTTCTGGTTCAGCTCTTTTTACAGTGCTTTCAGTTGGTGTTCAACAGTTGAATAAATCGACTGATTTAAAAAAGTTTGTTTTGTTTGAACTCCGGCGGCCAGCCAGCCAGGCTGGGCGGGGGCGAGGGCTCTCACCTAGCGACCAGGTAGTCGACCTGCAGACGGAGGACCTTGTGCAGGACGTCGGTGTCTCTGATGAGGTAGCGCAGCGCCCGCAGACCAGCAGCACGCACCTCCTTGGCCTCGTTCAGCAGGGCCAGACGCAGGCTACACACACAAACCACACGCAGACAACACAAACCAATCACACACACACACACACACACAAGGACACACACCAGAAAAACACACACCCACAGATTATACCCAGGCTGGAACATTGGAAAGACACCAGTGTTGCCCAATGGACAAAAACACAAGGTACAGTGTGGACATATGAAGGAGATTACTTACCAGATAATAATTTCTTCATATGTAAACCCAAACTTCTCCTCACTGTGGCCTATACTGCCCAGCAGCTACAGAGAGAGAGAGAGAGAGAGAGAGAGAGAGAGAGAGAGAGAGAGAGAGAGAGGAAGAGAGCGGTAAAGAGAGGGTGAGAAAGAAAGGGTGAGAGAGAAAGGGTGAGAGAGTGAATCGGCGAGGCGGGCAGGGTGACATAGTGATACAGCCCAAAATAAGAGGATTATGTTTCTGGTAGCCTATTCAATTTACAGAGGAATTAAAGAGTGTGTGAGTTCATTCATGGCATGTGTGGTCATGCGATGAATCTGCGGTAGATAAAATGTTGAACTTTAAGACAAGCTCCAGGGCTGACACTGATCCTACAGCTCAGCTCCTCCACTGTGAACACCAGGAGAGAGGGAGGAGAGGGAGAGGCGGGTGACGTGTTAAGGGGGGGGAGAGAGAGAGAGATGGGGCGGTGTCTGTGGGGTGAAGGTGGGGAGGAGGTTGGAGGGTGTTGGGGGTACGGTGAAATTGAAGTCTAACAGTTAGAACTAGTGATGATGTCAGAGGCCTGGCAGGCAGTGATCGGGAGGGAAGGAGGAGGAGGGGGGGGGGGGCATGTGACACAGGGATTAGGTCACCCTGTCCTGGAATCCATAAAAGGAGTCACAGGCCTCTCACAGACACGTATACACACACACACACACACCCTGAGTCTTGGGTCAGTGGTAAACAGGAGTCAGGTGTACACACACACAGCTAGAGCCCTTTTGCAGTTCAGATCTTGCTAATTACGCCCATAACAAGAGGAAGATATGGATGGCACCTGATCGGAGGCCAAGAAGACCCATCACCTAGAGCCTGCCTATCTCCTAGACAACTGGATCGAAGGCAGTGACCTGGCAAGTACACTTGCCAATCTCAACAACACCACAATGGGCCGTGCCCATGGATCAAAACAAACACTCTCTGGGACTGAGACGACTTCCAGGCAGCCCGGAGAGAAGGAGACACTCCCTGCCTCTGTTTTCAAAAGAACAACCACAAGCGGATGCTGCAACTCTCCAGTTTCAGAGTGCTGTCAAGGCACATCAGGTCACACAACGCTTCCCCTCGTGTCCGTGGATCTCATTACACTCACTGTCGGCATCACAATGACAGCTAGCTAGCTCCAGCACCCAGGAGGAGAGAGGAGAGGCAGGAAGAGAGAGGAAGGGGAGAAGAGACAGGAGAGGAGGGGAGGCCAGCTACGCCGTGATGCTTTTCTCTCTACAGTGTTAAAGGTGTGATTTATTGTCAAACTACAAACCAGCGCCAATGTATTATGATTGACTTCAATGAGGCTGGCCCAAATATTTCCATAATTATTAGAGGATGAATGATCGTTACCTTAATGAAGTTGTTCAGGTGCCCAAGCTTTCGCATATTACTGACTCCATGAGGCTTAGCCACATTTTGAAGGATTTCCCGTAGGTTATCTGAAGGTTCTGGAGAAGAAAAAAAAGAAATTATTTAAAAATATATATTTATACACAATGTAACCATCAGAAAGTACCATAGTATTTACAAAACATTTGCCAGTGAACTGCTATGGGTGGCTTGTTGTGACAGGAACCCGTTTCAGCTGGTCACAGACCGTGTGTACAGCAAACACCACGAACATTTTCAAAACAAGTTGTGTTCAGTCACAGGGAAAATGAGGAAGTTCTTACACAGCTCTGTAGTGCATCGTTTTAACAGAGGGTAAAGGTGAGAGGAGTCAGGATATTATATAAACGAAAACTAAACCGCTTCGATACATTAAGCTTCTCTTATGTCACATCTACCTGCAGTTACATACAGTACATTTACGATGGAGATTGGCAGGGTATTATGTTCATGATACTGATGAGTGCATTGAGAGTATTCGTTCTGCTCAGTGATGCTGAAAACATTTTATTCACAGATCGAAGACAAGATCTGCCTGCGAGCAGGAAAGTTATATGGGTGATTAGCGATCGATTACTGAACGGAGGCGTGGTCGCCTGGAATTCGATCAGTGCAAAAACATCCCGTGCGTTCAGTGTTCAGCCACCACAGTGGCTAGATGCAGCTAGCTGGCTAACGAAAGACAAACAAACCTATAGCGTAATTAGCTTGCACTAGCTAGCTGCAGGCAGCCTACATTGAGGCTGCAATTCAAAGACTGGCCGTTCTCTCTGTGTGTGGCTAACACCGAAGTTAGCAAGCTAACCTTTTCTCCTCGGTGCCAACCGTAACATGTCTTCTACCCACTAGACCCCCTCGAATGCATGTTAAAATCGGCTTGACGACTGGTTAACCAACCCACTTGCTAATCAAAACAACAGAGAGCGCCGCCGCCGTCACCATGGCTGGATTAGTTCAGCTAGTGGCAGCTTTTCTAGTAGCTGGTTAGCTAGCTAGCTACGCCTCTTTGCTGGCTCAGATGATAAACAAGATGACTAACTGTATATCAATTGTATCTGGCTGCTAACAGCTATATACAGAGTTTCTCTATGCTATGTCATAAACACTCGTCATCCTTATCCCTATTCATCCACATCTTTTCTGAAGAATAAAAGGTTTCACTCCCTGGACCCCTGTTTGCCCTGCTTACCTCTGGTCAGATCGAGCGGTACGTTCTCCTCGCCGCTGTCATTCCGACCTGTCAAAGCAGAACGCCAGGTTGATTGACAAAAAACACACTATGCTCACCAGAAACTAGAGAAGATATTTAACACGAATCTCAAGTTCATAGGCCAGAGGTCAAAGTGAGTTTCTCAGGCTTACCTCGCATCCGAAGACTTCGGATCGGACGGCCGCGGATGCTGACCGCCATGTTTCCAGGAACATACACAACACCGGAAACTTCGCAATTACTCGCGAGAAGGTGGGAAGTGAGACTTCGTGCAAATGTTCTGGGGTCAGTCGGAAAAATAAATCTAGTCGCGGTATCGAAACAAAACCGATCTACAACCAGTGTCTATGGTATTTCTGAATTTCAGCGTCCCTTGCCTTATTTGGTTCAAATATGGGTTGAAGGGCTTGGTATGCTTTTAGAAGAACAGTGTATTGTACTGTACAAAGAGATTTTGCAACAGATTTTGATATAACCACTGAAATCAACAGTAAGAAGGACCAACTAGAAATTAGTCTTTGAAACTGGAAGTCACTTTTTATCTTGAAATAATGTAAGTAAGTAAATATGCATATTTAAATAAATGTATAAATAAACATAAACCACTTATCTTTATTTTTCAACATTAACATACTTAAGTGTGTACAACATTCTTGGTCTCCTTAATCTTTTCTTGTTGCTCAGACTTTGTCATTATCATAGATGCAGTCTGTAAAACAGAACAAAAGTCAGTATATGGGCTCGAGCTTACCATTTCCAAAACAACCATTTTTAGAATGCATACCTTCTCCAATATCGTCATAAACATCCCCAGCATCCCTAGACAAATATAAATATGAACAGATAATTGGCACCAATATCCAATGTATGTTCATGTAGGCACAGCAGTGTGTGTTGCACAAGCAGCAACAAATACTCACTGAGCAACATGGGTTGTTGAAACATATCCAACTGGACAAAGAGAGACACGTGATCTAATTAGCATTGCTCCCTTCCACAATTCCCTATTCTAATCTCCAATTTGATTATTGCTGAGACATCTTACATTTCCCTTCGTTGTTTCGACCAATCAGCACGCCTTTGTCTGGTCTGACAATGACTTTTATGACTTCTCCTGGTTTCAGGTTCAGGTCCCTGGTTCCCCATTTCTTGGTGAACAAGGGGGTGACGATAGTGACATCATACAGAACCTTGATGTCCCCTTTAAACTGAGATCAGGATGAGAAAAGGAGAGCATAGGGAAAGACTACTCATCTCAGGACAGGGAGAAATGGATTTTAGGAAAGCAATAGGGGGCAACAGCAGGAAGACTCATTGAAATCCTGGCAAAATTCAAGATATCTCGCCTTTGCTGTTCCACGACTGGAAGGTGTTCATGCAGAAAAGCACTTTTACCTATATATTAACTTATATATGATGACCTCTAGGGGAGTGTGTGCAACGCACGCCATGACCTGTGATCTCCCCATATTAGGCCCAATCTCAGGTCGGTTATCTTCACGATCTGGCCACAGTTGGAAAACTCACGTGAAACTTCTTCCTGAATTCCTTCTCCTCCTTCTCAAATTTCTTTTTCCTTTTGGGGTCCATCTGTTCAACCTTCCCTTTCGATATGAGCGATGCCGACTCTACATCGTCATAGAGCTCCTCTATGGGGCACACAGACAAAGACCTAATTTTAGCAAGCCATACAGCACATGTTACCAACGTACTTATGTACAGTAGGTGGTAATGTGTGTGATATAGCAAGTGAAAAGGCTATATTATATGTATTTACCTATAGGGGGTGGAGGGGGAAATCTGAAAACATAAAGGAGACATTTAAAGAAAAGATTAAGGAATGGTATTGTTTATGGATATTTTTGCATGGAATATTGCCTTTAAAAACACAGAAAGACTAACTGTGTTTAGGCTGCAGTAACAATGCTGCTCCACTAGATGGTAGTCTAAGCACACAAACAATAGAGGTTGTCATGGCAAAGGAAACACACCTGAAGAGATCTTCTGCTGGGCCTACATCACTGTAGACATCATCACCAACTGTCATATGAAAGGGAGAAAACAGGGTTGAAAATAACCTGTTGATGCTGGTCCATTTTGTGAATGGCTTGGGAGTGAGTCATGGTGTCATACTGGCATTGGGAAGTGAAGCTTACCAATTTCACCCTCGAGTCCGCTGGGGGAAAAAAAAAAAGTTGGATTCCTTTGAAAACAGATTTTAATGGGATTTTCAATGACAACATTACAAACATGATTACAATTTAGAGATTCAAGTGAATTTAAGTTGAAATAAGATTATTTCAGAGCTGCTGAGAAGGAACTGTAATAAAACTTCTCACAGATGAATATTACATAAACTGACGGTTTTTACCTGCAGGTACCTACGTCATCATAGACCTCGGGCAAGTTCTTAACGCCTGACTCCTGTCCAGGAAAGGACAAGACAAGCTTAACATCAAAATCATAATTTTGTTTATAGCATCTACATCTAGTGGGAAAAATACAGAATAATAATATAATCAGAGTCATCAGAAATAAACTCTAAACAAATGACATTCTTCTTCATAATTAACTCGTTATCTATAACACACAGAAACACCCACAGACACACACACTCTTAGCAAAACTAACCCCTGACTTACTTTAGTTACACTTCCTAATTTTTTTTCATTTTGTTTTGTATGTTAAAAGCATATACTGCACACTTTATACCACTCAGTTTAAATCACTATAATCCAGCAAATATTCTGCTATCAGATAGGTAATTGTTGTTGAGTGCATGTAAAAGTAAACTAAAATAATTTACCTTATTACTGGAAGACCCTGTAAGACAGTTCATTTACAATGAATTTAATTTGAATAGACACATAACATTTACTGTGCCATGGATGGATAGATAATATTAATTTGACACCTAGTTGAAGTAGAGAGGTGGGATCATCATGGCTCTCATGCTCAGGCAGGGGGCTCCTGGTAAAGGAGAACATGGACACATTTCACATTTTAGTCATTTAGCAGACGCTCTTATCCAGAGTGACTTACAGTAAGTACAGGGACATTCCCCTGAGAGGAATAGGGTGAAGTTTTTTCACACGGCGGGGAATCTAACCGGCAACCTTCTGATTACTAGCCTAATTCCCTAACCACTCAGCCACCTGACTCCTACACAGATAACCATACAGTAAGGAGGACAGATATGGAATGTGATCACTGACACATTAAAGCAGAAGTTTCTTGATAAGAGAAAAGCTCCAGGTATTTTCCCCATGACAGCACGCGTGGCTTGTTAGGGTCTGCGATGGGGCACCAGGTCCTGACACACTCAGTCCACAAACTAGCATCTGCTTCGGACCCCCATTGCAGTAGCTGTGATGTGGGTGGTCTGTACTCAGATAAGGGGTCAGTTGGATGAGCGGTTAGGGAATCGGGCTATTAATTAGAAGGTTGCTGGTTTGATTCCTGGCCGTGGATAAATAACTAAATGTAAATATACTCACTCAGCCACTGATGGGCCGGTGTAGGGGGCAGGGGCTGGAGGGGCACTTCTGAGAAGAGTCACAGGACATCCTGAGGTCTCCAGACAGCCACCTGTCATGCCAAACACATTTTATTCTAAAAAACACCCGTAGAGCAGGCTAGTTTTGCTTTCAAAACATAATTACAGTATCTCACCGTCTTGCACTTTTCCACTTTGCTGAAACCTCTGTAAGTTGATGTGTGGCGGTCTGTTGGGTTTCATCGGGGGGTTCCCCAGGGTGAAGGCATCAGGGACAGTCTTCTTCTTAGGTGCAGACGGATTGTCACTCTTCTGCTGATGAATGAGACCCTCCCTGCCTCCGGACCGTCCTGGTGCAAATGAAGGTTTCACGGCAGCCGGGGGTTTGGGAGGAACAGAGTGGATGAAGCTGGTTCTGAATGCCCCCCTCGCAGCATGGCCCCTGCCTCTCCCTCCTCCCTGCTGGGGCTTCAGTGGAGCCTGGGGGGTTGGAGGTTTGGGGGTTGGTGGTGTCCAGTGTTCTCCCTTCTGGATCTCCTGTCCCTGCTGTGCCTGTAGCCCAGACATCAAGGAGCTCTTCTGTATGGGGGTGAGGGGCAGTTTAAGGGCTGAAAGTGGAGGTTTGGGTTGAGAAGAAAACCCAGGCTTCCGAGTTTTAGCATCCTGATTAGTCTCTGTAAGCTTAGGCTTGAAGGGTGGTGGTTTAGGCACAGTGGCTTCTGGACCTTGTCTCACAGGAGTGTCAAAAGTCCTCCGAAAGGCAGGCTTGGATGCAGGGGTTGTGGCGGTTATTATGGTCCCCATAGATGGCGTTTTCTTCAAGTTTTCCATTTTGACAAGGGGCGAGGAACCAGCAGAGAAGACAGAGTGAGTTGACAGTTTTTGCCGAACACCCTCCTTCTGGATAGGGCTGCTTACTGTGTTGAAGTGAGCCATAAGACTCTTTCACGTCTTTTTGGGCCTGCTGCACACAATTAAACATATTAACACACAGCAACACACATCTGCGCGTGCAAATACACAACTGATAACTGATGTCTGAACCTTGAGAACAAAGTATTTAGCAGAGTTGTTAGGAGGATGTATGTTTAAGTGTATACATTGCAATACAGTGCACAACATCTCACCAAGACACATACCTCCACAGAGCATATACGGGGATCTTATTGTCTTACCCTGTTTGTGCGTTGTCTGTCTACGGTCCCTGGCTGTCAACACAGTGCCACTTCTAGCATGGCCTTTCAGACCGTCGCTACTCTACTCACACAGGAACTACCCAGAGCTGTTCAGTCTAATTAAATAAGGTGTGAAAAAAGAAGCTATGTTTTTGTGATGGCGAAAAGGTCTACAAGTAAAGTCTATTTAAAGTCTATAATCAGAGTGACATTTAAGGCATTTCGATGTTCAGACCACAACCAGTTTGAGGCTTGTTCCTTCTCAAGAGTGTTATGAAGCGACAAACTAAACAGAGAAAAAACAGCTGAATGCATAGAGATGTCTCATCATAGACTTGACTGTGTCCCTGTGTGTTCATGGGGTGATGTGATGTACAAGAAAGAGTTCAGACTCACCATTCTTTCCTTCTGAGGCACCACAACGGCAGTGACAGACAACATCAGAGCCTCTCACTCTCCACCGTTTCCAAAGCAACAGCTCACCAAGTGCTGACAATTCAGCACAAACGTCCGCACGAAGAAATGTGCTCAACAGCACAGGGCTGTCCAAGCACACGACACAAACAGATCTCGAATTCAAGTTTTTATTTCACATGACTCGCATGATCCACGCTTTGCGAGAAAACACAGTAAGAAAAGACGGCAACTTATTTATTTTAAGAATATTGATAATGTAAGTTGTTCAGAACTTTGTGAGAACAATTGTTCTCGCTGAACTGTGAAGAAACCACAAACTTAACCACAGTAGTGACGGGGTTGTTACTAGGCCAGACTGAGAAGGGCGTCAAAATGTTGACGCTCTTCAACACTTCTCTTTAAAAGCAGTTAATCATTGAAAATGGAAGTGCTTATAACACACTCATAAACCAGCTCAATGAAGGTCCAAGGGAGGCTGGGTGGGTGGCAAATGAGTCTTCTCGCCTCTTACAGGCATCAAAATTGAAAGGTTATGTATCTGGGTGTTTTTTTTTTTTTTTTTTGACAGTGCCGCCTCATCTCTGAAGTCCAGGGAGTCTTTGCCCGAGGTAGGGCTGTCTCTAGTGGATGACTGAGGGGGCTGACAGGAGCCTGTCAATGTCCTGTATGGCCCTGCTGGTTCTCTGCAGGGCCTCAGCGATGCTGCTTTGGGTGATGCTAGTTCCACCAGTATCCTGGAGGTCTGTGGAGCTCTGGGTCTGGGCGATGGCGGGTGCCCCAGGAGCGTGGAGTTCTGTGAGGCCAGCGGCCGGGCCTTGCGAGGCCCTCTGGGCTGGCAGTGGGAGTTCACTGTTGTCAAGTAGGACTGGATCCAAGCTGTTAAAGAATCACTCTTAATGTCTAATTCACAGAGATCAAAGCATGTGGGTCAGTACTCATCCTACTTTAGCTTTCTATCTTGACTCACTCTCACACACACACACACACACACACTTTTACCCACTGTAACTACAGTTTGAGCATCTACTATTTTGAGCCCATGACTCTGATCCCTGATACAGTCATTTTGTGCTTAAATGAAGATAAAAAGACACTGTCAGAAAAACACGCAAGTAACCATGACTACCCATAACAAAGGATACAGTTGAAGCGCTTGATCTTCTCCAGCTCTGCAGCAACAAAGCTTAGCCTGAGGCAGGAAACACAGAGCGACAGAGCTCATTCTGAGAAACAATAACTTTGAGACACACACACACACACACGTTTCAGAGTCAAGCCTGGGGGTCTCACCCATGCTGGGTCCTCTCTGTTGCCTTAATGTGCTCAGGGTCTGACGAGTGTCCTGTCTGATCACCACACACAAACATGGGGGAACTGCTCTCCAGCTTGGTGAGGGAAAGCATTATAGAGGGAAAGCAAGTGAGAAAGTACAATACAGGAATGATGAATCGATGCAAGCGTACCCTACAATGTGAAATAGACAAGACGCATCATCTGACCTTGCGTAAACAGCTGGGAATAGCGTTCAGCTTCAGTGAGTGTCTTGTCTGGGCGTAGCACTTCAGGATCCTGTTACAACCAGTCACGAAGATAAGCATAAAGTTAATGCCAATGATTTGGTCTACTTGGGGCCTAGTCAAGTGTAAGAGACATCATAAAGGACCACAGGATTTACTGTATCAATCTCCAAACAGACAAGCAACGGATCACGTCTCTTTGACCTGTGCTGTGTTTCTAGAGCGCTGTTTTCCCAGTAATGGTGATGCTGTGATGGTGAACTGTGATGATGAACTGTGATGGTGAACTGTGATGGTGAACTGTGATGCTGTGATGGTGAACTGTGATGATGAACTGTGATGATGAACTGTGATGGTGAACTGTGATGATGAACTGTGATGGTGAACTGTGATGGTGAACTGTGATGATGAACTGTGATGGTGAACTGTGATGATGAACTGTGATGGTGAACTGTGATGGTGAACTGTGATGGTGAACTGTGATGCTGTGATGGTGAACTGTGATGATGAACTGTGATGATGAACTGTACCTGCTGGCGCGGGACACAACGGAGGCCACAGAGTAGCTTTGTCTGGGCTTCTCTGGAGGAATGCTTTTCAGGTGGTAGGTGATCTGTCTTACCTGGAGGAACATACCTCAGAACGCCTCAAGACGTATTCTCACCAATGTGGCGTGTGCATTGTGTTGCTATAGGGTACTCATTCATTACATTTAGTCATTTAGCAGACTCTCTTATCGAGAGCAACTTAAAGTAAGTACAGGGACATGCCCCCCGAGGAAAGTAGGGTGAAGTGCCTTGCCCAGGGACACAATGTCATTTGGCACGGGAATCGAACCTGCAACCTTCTGATTGGTAGCCCGATTCCTTAGCCGCTCAGCCATCTGACCCCCATTGTTGTGGTGCTATAAGGTACAGGGCTGATATGCCAGCTTGTCACTTAGCTTACCTCCATATTCACAGTCCCAGTCCCAGCCCCAGCCTCTGGCCTGTGGTGGGTGAAGTAGCTGGATAGGGCACCATTAGACCTAATGACTGAGCCGTCGCCAGGGGAAACCTCTATGACTGGGATGGCTTCATCCATTATTCTGGACCAGGGGAAACACAAAATGGGGAAATGGTAGGGATAAGATACAGTATGTTTGGTGAAAAAAAAAATCTAAACAGCTGTTTGGTATCACACAACAGTCCAGGATAACAAGATAACCTTCTGCAGAATAATGTGACAGACACAGTGGTGATCCAGTACCTGAAGAAGACTCCTTGACACCAGACAACTTTAAGCAGATCTGTGGGAAGATCCTGTTCTGGGTCCTGCTCTGTCAGTCCCAGGGAGTTCTTCAATTTCCACCTACACACACACACACTCTATAATTAAGTCTAACCTTTTCCTGCTGAAGCACCAAGCTCGCTGCATGTCAAGTCCATCAACCTGTGCTGGTGAGGGGAGGGGCATCTGAGAGGCAGTGCTTGGGGCAGGGTAGATCTCCTCCCCTCTTCGCTGGACGGGTTTGGGACCTCCATGGTCCTCCGTCCTCCTGGCTCTCCCTCCAGGCCAGCTCCCACTCCACAGGAGGCCCAGTGGGCCAGGGCCAGGCCCAGGGGGTAGGCCCACTCCTCAGGAACACTGCAGCACGAGTGGTGCTGGACCACCCTGCTCGACTGATACATCCCTGCTGGCTAAAAATAGAATAATGCAGTATACCAATAACAATCCAATGCAGTACTGTGATTGAGGGGGAGACCTTTGTTGTTGTTTTTTAGCATTGATAGGTGTCTTTACCTTTGATTGGTCAGCTCGGACACCCCCCTGAAGAGAATCAGACCCTGACCCTGGGGAGGATCCTGGCTCTAGGTCTCTGGCTAGGCCTCTCTGCTCCTGGATCCGGTCGCGGCTGAGGCTGCAGGTGAACTCCACTGAGAACTCCTCCCCAGAGGCAGCCAGTATCAGGCAGGCTCTCCCCTCCACTGAGTTTACCCTGGTCTCCCCGCCAGGCCCCTGCACAGCACCACTGGACTGGGGGGTGGGCCACTTCACCTCCGGGTCCACACTGAAGAACCGCTGGGAGGGGAAGTCAGGATAATGACGGTGGCACGTTTGAGAATCTGGTCATGTGATTTGTTCTTTCCTCCAAAAGGAAACAAACAGAACGGCCGATGGGCTTGTTACCTCTTTGTCGGAGTCGGGGAGGAGTTCTTCCGGGAGGTAAGGTTGTGTGGCATACTTGTTCCTGAACTTTAAAGCCTGCAGTAGCAACCCCTGCAACAGCAAAATGGTCAAAACATACGTGATGGTAAACAAGGCACAGAATCATGTTAATTCCTTGTTAACAGATTGAGTAAACTGTTCAAATTCAGGCCTCTTGAACAACATGAGATTCATCGACGTCTTGTAGATGTTGTGGCTGTCGCGATATGCCTCGAATGACCTATTCTAGCGTGTTGAATCATAACTCATTTATTCAATTCGCTCAGACAGCAGCATCTTCTACTCGTTATACCTTGTAGTTGCTGATGGCGAACCGCGTCCTCTGTCGGACTTTCTCACCGGACTGGAGGGGGTGTGCCGTGGGTTCAGGTGGTTTCTCAAGCACGAACTCAGAGCCACAGGGTGCCAGATGTAACCGGGAGTCATCTCCGTAACGCACGTCTACCGATTCATCCTCGTACATGATCATCAAACTGACCCCAGGTAAAGCGGCCATTGTAAATCAAGTCAGTCACACAGAACGTCAAATAAACACCATTTGTCAATCCAACTTGATGTTTACACTTTAAAGTAATTTCCTTGCCATCTTGCAAACAGCCTGGTTGTCAACAACAACCTTCCCGCAAGGTTTTGAACTTGACAGTCTTCTTCTGTTTAAGTGAACAGTTTGCTGGAAGCACACGATCGCCCTCTAAAGGCAGGTTTAGGATCCGAAAATGACCAAGAAACAGGCCACACAGATTTCAAAAGAGACAAGTCTCACATTGTAAAGGATTTATTGCAGGCAAACAATACTGTAAATAATATGTACAAACTATAAAACAGAAGTTCCTTTGTATGGGATCCATAGATGCTGGTAAAAACAAATACAGCTTTGGAGTAGTTTAACCAACAGTTCCTGTTGTCACTGACATTAACAGTTTGAACAGCCAGGATCTGTTGGTATATCAACAAACAATTAATACAAAATCCACCCCTGAAACAAGAAGTTGACATTCCTAAACAAATAGGATGCCAAGCATTTTTCTAAAAAGGCTAATTTGATCCTAGAATATTGAAGGAAAAGGTAAAACATCCTTGAAGTTTGAACATATTTTAAGATGATTCTTGACAATCAGTTTGTGGCTACCTGCTGGCAAACAGTGTATTTTTTTGTGTTAGTTTCAAAAACCCATCCTCTTTATATGCATAGTCTGCTCTATGGTGCCTAGTTGCCAAGATGAACGATACATCCACGCTCTGACAGATGTCCTCAAAACTAAATGGATTTGGATGGCATTGTGGCATGTTCAGTAGAGCCCAACACCAAGTGTGGACATTGGAGAAATATAGAAATGTACCTTTAACTAGGAATCTATACAGGAAAGATTCCATCTATTGTTCTACCTCCAACACCCAGCATTGTGTTCTACTCCTGCATACAGCACGGGGTGGCCCTCTGCTGGTAAGTATGTACTCTCATTGATTACACAGTCAGTACAGCAATCAAACTACACACGTGATGACACTGAGCTGACTATGCAGATCAGTTCAGTCATTTCAGTTTAAAATCTAGAAACTCACAGCACACACAGTTTCCTCCCTGTGGCATTTAGACTGACTGAGAGGGAAGAAGTGTTTGTTTTTGTCAATGAAAAGAGTCCAAACTGAAGCAGAAAACAAAATAATTGTACAGCACCCATAAAATGCAAACTCAAAATTGTCTTGAGGAACTCGTAAGATTAAAGGATCCAGTTGATTGTCCCCCATCTTCCAACTAACCCAAATCCAACAACACCTGAAACTGGGGTACCAGGCAAGGCAAACTATGCACAGGATTTCTAATTTAAAAAAAAAGAAATTCAATTAACAATTTGAATGCTAGTTCTCTTTGTTCTTCCCAGTAGCAAACATTCCGGAAAGGTCAACACCAAGGATACTGCATGTGCCTGTTCAGTGTCTCTCAACTTCCCCGCTCACTGTTTTCGTTTCATTTCCGATTCTAGACAGAACTTCTCAAAAGCTTCCTCAATTTCAGGGTCCATCTCGTCCTCGTCGAAAAGCCTGCAAAAATATTTTAAAGAAATTGTTTAGTGTACAGAACAACTTAAACCACAACAGTTGAAAGTCCCACACACAAAAGAGTGAGGCATAAACGGGTTGCTAGGGGCCACGGCAGCTGAAACACCTCTTTGCTGACTCATCTAAATGGAAGGCTGTAGCTTCCCCTGTTGCATTGTGGGACAGACAATCCCCTCCAACTGACTGAGGTGTCCAGTCGAGGGGCCCCCAGGTCAACAACCTTGCACTGACAGGTCATGTGATATGGGGCAGCGGGGGCAGCAGCTATCCTCGGTCTATCCCCCATATCTTTTTTGTACGGGTGACTGCCTTTTATCAACTGGTATCTGCTCCGCACTAAAAATGCATGAAAACAGATGTGATCGAAAAGAGGGTGGGTACGTCATAGCTGAGAAGTCAATAGAAAGAGCAAAGCCTTCAGGTAACATCTACGTTAGAGATGACTCTCAACCGGTTAGACTCACGAGTCACTCCCGTTCTCCTCGTACAGATCAGGTTCTTCCCAATCTCCCCTGTCCAAAATCTCCTGGTATTTTTCAGAGTATTCTGAAAAGGAATAAGACAATTGTGTGGAGGGTTAGTGTCAAGGCTAAAGCCACGTTCCGTAGCTTTAGAAGTTTCCAGAGTGCAGAGAGCCGCGTGTGCATTTTGATATGCTCACCTGGGTCAGCCGCTGTGAAAGGAGTACCATCTGTAGTGTAGAAGGTGGGTTCATTCTGAAGAAGAAAAAAAAAACACACCACAAAAAGGAAATTTAAAAAAAAATCGTAGCTTCAAATAATTTAACTGTCGTAACCGATATAAAAATCCACAGAGGATGGTGGCAGTTCTCCATAGAGAGAACAGTCCAGACTGTAATCACCATGAAGTAGTTGGGGTCGTTGTCGGGCGTGGCGTCGCTGGCGGCGGCAGCCCCGAGGACACGCCCCCAGTTACTGGACCTCAGCTCAACCAGTCGCAGCAGCATCTGCTTCACGTCCCTGTGAGATGCAAAACACACAAACACACACACGGTTATGGACTCGCTTACGCTGAATGTCAGTTGAAAGGGTTAGGTGACGTGGTGTTCCCACCGCACACTTATCAGATCCCAAACACTAATTTCCTCAAAGCCACACACACACACACACACACACACACACACACACACACACACAACCCTCCACATCACATCACACACACACCCCACCTGCTGCAGGTGGCATCTAGGACAATGTTTTCTGTTCTTTGGATCAGCTGGTCCATGTCTGATTTGCCCGCTTTCTTCCATGTGTCCTCCAGGACTGAGCCCGTCAACTGAAGGTCACACACAACCACACATTAGTTTGGCAGGCAAGCATTAGGCTCAATGACTTCCTACAGAACCCTGGTACGGTCTGAACAGGCTGGGCTCAGGTGTTCTCTCACCTTGAGCAGTTTGACCGCGCAGATCAGGTTTCCGTCGACGGGATTGGAGAACAAGGCGTTTATCAGCTCCTTCAGAGCATTCTGCAGGACCTCCGCTCGACACGGAGGCCCCTTCGCACTCTTCACCTGGAGGGGGAAACACACAGATGTCAGGTGCCTGTTCTCCTACCCTCAAGTACTCGAGTGCTGTAGAACGTTACACGCGATGTGTGATGTCATGTAGGTATTGTAACGTATGTGTTTCTTTCATCTAAAGTAATGTATACAGGGGAATTTCAACATGCAACCTCTTGATCTGCAGCCATCCGCTCTAACTACTAAGCTATCCCCCCATCCCTGATAGAATGTTCATCTGGTTAGATGGTAGGAGAAGTGGTTGTCATGAGAACCCTGACCCGGGCCTCCTCACCTCCAGGTTGAGGTAGAGCTCTCCCAGGAACAGCACGTAGCAGTGAAAGCTCTTCTGGGTCTTCTCGTTACCCTTCACTGCTACATCTCTCTGCTCGTACTCTGTACGGCACCTGCCCGAGGGAACGAGATGCGCAGAGAAGGAAGCAGTCAGACAAACGGATAGGGGAGAAAGTGCGTTGGGAGGTTTGCAGTCAAAATCTGAAATGATTTGAAGATTACATGAGAAGTATATGCAACACAAGCACACTTTTTTTTTCTCCCCAAACGAACCTTTTGAGGAGAAGTTGCCGGAAGTTGCCACTGGCAGGACTGATTGTAATATTATGAGACAGGTAGTTACAGAGTCGAGCTCCTGTGTAGGCAAAGTTTGGGATGGCGGTGGACTGCAAAACAAAGACACGAATTAGGAGTCGAATGATGTGAACTTAAAACAGTCTTCTTTGGCTTTAAAGGCATTATTCAGAAAACCTTTGAAGTTGAGAGTGTGTGAGAAAGAGAGGCGTTCTAGCATGGCCCACCTGAGTGTATATCAGCTCCACTAGATCCTGAAGCAGCTCCTCCGTGGTGACCCAGGAGTTCAGCATGTAGGCGATGTGCTCCACATCCGTCTCAAAGGACCCCGGAGAGGAACTTAAGTGGGCGAGAAACTCTTCCACCATGTCAGAGAGAGACTCTCCCCCATAAAACCCATCACTACCATCTTCCCAGACAGGCTCCTGCGATAGGAAATAAGATTGTAGAGTGATGAGCTTGGACATTGCTACTGTAGCTCACTTGATAAGACAGCACATCAATTCCTTATTGCTTTCTGGCATGGTTACCAACGTGACCTTGTTTTAAAACGAGATCGATAATGTCGAATTGATATGCTATATTATGGATCGCAAACGATCTAGAAAAATTGGCAAACGTATGTAACCAGCTCCTTAAAAATCAGGACATTTTTGTTTCCGCGATATTGTCATGTAGGCCTACCTCGTCATATACCTCGTACTGGCTGACTTGGCTGGTGGTTGGAACAAACTCTTTAGCGTTAACCGACAGGGTAGATGTCTTCACCAAGTCCACGTTGCGCCCCTGCGATGCTGGCGTGCTGTTGTTGGTGTGTGTAGCTGGGTGATGTTTGCCTGCTCTTCTGCCATCTGGAAACACAAATATACACCCTGTTCATGAATATTGTCCATTTAAATTATTTATATTAGCTCTAGTCATACCGTAGGAACATCCTACAAAACCTGTACAATGCTGTTGAACTGCTTTCTTCCTGGGCCAAATTATCTACATTACTAGACTTGCTCTTAAAATAGAGGTTAAAGTTAAAATCCAACAATACCCGTTATAATTGAAGTGCTAGAGATCATAAATAGAGTATCTGACCTAGTTTCTTTAGAGTGCTTAATTTAGAAGCTGTCTCAACGTCTGCATTAGCAAGCAGGTTCATGTGACATTGATACAGTAGATAGCTCTAGCCTAATTAGCTTTGTGCTTACTGCTAATGCTGGCACTCGCCATCTGACACGTTCAATTTCTAAAAGGCTAGGCACTAGTTTACTCGTTGGTAATGTTGAGGCGGCACTTACAGAGCAAATTAATATCTAGTTATGTAAAGAACACGGCGTAATTGCTAGTAAGCTAGCTTGCTACAACAAAGTTAGCTTGTCTTCCCAGATAGAGCTAACTAACGATGAAATATGAACGCGACAGCTGGACAATTCATGCTCATTTGGGGACGCTAAGCTAACCAGCTAGCTAGAGTAGTACTAGCAGGTGACAAGCTATGGTTGGTTGTTGACATGCACCACCCAGCAACAATCGGGTCAAATACGAAATAGTCTGACAGCAACTCTTCTTACCTCCGCCGATTGCATCGCCACCGATGCTAGTGTTGTTCTCAACCAAGGGTGGCGAAGTCCGAGGCTGTCTCAGCGGCTCCCGCTGGTTGAAAACATAGGTTTTGGTATCCCCATCGCCTCCACCTGCACCGGTTGACTGTTGACGAGTTCTCCCTGCCCCGGGAGCTCGGTCAAAATTCTCAGTCATATTTGACATGGCTTGTTTGGTGGGGAGGGGGCAAGCGCGAGGGGCCTGTGAAAGGCACGACTCACAACAGCATTCAATAAAAAAAGTAGCTGACGGATTTGTTTAGGTTTCTAGCTATTATCCGTTAATATACGGAGGAAACCACCCTCTACCCTATCACGCTTTCATATTTACACTTTCTGTTTCGAAGCAGGGTGAAGCTAGCCTCAGTCAACCTCCTTTCCGGTTGATTTTATAAATATATTTCAAAATAAAGGTCACGAGACGTTGAAGGCGAAAAGTTAACTTTCTTTCCCAAAAATGGTAGTAAAATAAACAGATTGCAGTTACCATAACATAAACAAGAAAATACAATTATGTTAAAGCTAAAGAGTAAAAATATTCTGGCTCAATTACTGAGAGAAAAAATAGCTCTTTGCCGCCATCAGAATATGTAGTGACATTGAAACACATTGGCACTATAACAAATTAAAAGTTACCACCATCCCGTATATATATATTTAAAAAAATGAATATGAATAAATGTTATTTGAAAAAATGTAGGGGTGGGGGTATCCGTGGGGGTAAAGATAAACGTGCATTTATTTGACGAAAAAAACATTACCTCCTCCGAATTACTATTTTATTTATCTTGGAGAAGTTCACCCTTTCTCACAAATTGAAGATCTCGGACTGCGTTAGCATGTCTTAGGCCATGCTCCTTGTTATAACGAATTGGCAAACCTGACATTTATTTCACGATATTCTTATTTCGACCGGATATTAACACATACAGCTATATCCTAAGGGGGCCACTTCCTTCAACAACAAATCCGATTATCCCCCTCCTCTATACCTCAACAAGATAGCGACCTCAATGGACAGGGAGTGATAGAGCAACCAATAGTCGCAGTCCAATGAAGTTGTGATCAAAACAGGTCAACTGGCACAACTGGACAAGGTCTTTCGAGGAAGTAAAGTAATTTATTAAAACAAAGCAAACTCTCAAATCGAAGGATGGGGTGTGAAAATCAGTTTATCACTGACGGAGTGATTGAATAAATGAAAGTCAGTTGCAACTATAAAAATATATCCATAATCAAACCAAACTTGTCATATGGGGGAGATAGTCTTCCGGAATGGTGCAGGCTAATTTAATGTATCTCTGGACCCAGGTGTGTCTCATCAGCACAGGTGTGCCGCATTAGGACCAACAAACCTCCCAGCTTGGCGCACCTTCTCTGCAACCAAACAGAACAAGGAAAATTGACGTTTCATTATTACCTCGACTCGTTTCTTTTTTTTATTTTTTCTTGCAGTGCAAAGCTTGTCTCTAGGTGGCAGAACAGACCTGCAGTTGTGATAAGGAACTTGAACCCAATACTATGAGCACATTTGGTAAGAATAGCACATAATGTGGTATTGGATTGTAACATATTATAACTTGAATGTCAACTTAAGTAATAACACACAATGGATTTAAGTATGTTACCATCTGTGAGTAAACTGTAAACATGCCTCCAACATATCTGATTCTCAGTGGTGAATTCAGTACATAAACTTCTGATACATTCAGTTGTGCAGCCCAAGACTCAAATCAAACAAAGAATAATTTTCAAGCACGATTGGATGTATTTTGCCCATGTTTCCCTTTTCAGTTGCCCTTGTCCCGTGGTTCTCAACCCTGGTCCTCAGGTACCACCTGTCCTGCATGTTTTAGATGTTTCCCTGCTCCAACACACCTGATTCAAATAAATGGCTCGTTATTGAGCTCTGTAGCCTGGTAACGAAGATGCATTTGAATCAGATGTGTTGGAGCCAAGAAACATCTAAAACATACAGGACAGGGGTGCTCTGAGGACCAGGGTTGAGAAACACTGCCCTAGCCTGATGCAAATGTGCCAAAGTTAAATGTAAAAGAAAGCTTTCTTCAATCTGCCTGCACACTTACTTTCCCACACATACCCGCAAACACACAAGTTGTGCTGTACTTGGCTTTCATGTTAAAAAACAAAAGTGTATTCATCCATCACAGATCAGCGGGGGCCTGCATACTCTGTCCCTGTAGTGGAAGGCAGTTAAATCAATGCCTGATTAATAATTCTGATTTCACCACTTTTTGGCCAAGCATTATTATAATCACATTCTACCTGGGCGTTGAATAAAGCATTGTTCACTGCAGGCATGACATCTTGCTCTGGCTGTCTAATGTGGTTTCTTTCTCCTGCCATTTCCCACCACAGTCAATCTTCTTCCTATTTATAAGCCATGTGGTCATTCATTATTAGTTGTACCTCCCTTTTTTTTGTCTTTCTGACAAGCATTAGTTTCTCCATGTTTCTGCTTACAGCTGTTCAAGGTCTCTGGAGAAACTAATGAAGAAAAGTGTCTGCGTAATTTATCTCTTTGCAGCCATGTGGTCAGCAGGGGCAAAGGTAAGGTTTCTTGTGAGACAAATATAACAGTTAATGATGTGTGCTGTGCTTGATTACTAATTAAACATTATTGGCCTTGGATCATAATTCTCAGGTTTCTTCTTAATAATGAAATGTAGGAACTACTGAAAGTCTGACAATATCAATACAACATAGCTTGCAATCTCCCGTGAAACAAACCTGTCATTTATCTGGTTCACATTTTGCCCTGGGGGGATAGGTAGCAGGACTTTCCCTTCAATGATATATGTGAGCCCTCAAACCTATGATTACAATATTATCACAACTTCAGAATCCATTAGATTGAATCTAAGTGCTTTTTGGGTCCTTAGATTTCTTCTCTACCATTGGTTGGTACAAAACCAAGGATGCTGGAGGCTTGAGACACAAAGGCCTTTAGTGGCAACAAACCCAGAGTATTCTCAGGAGTGAACACTCTTAGGTTATAAGGAGTTGGGGCAAATTTGCCCTTAGTGGACTCTACACTAGGGCACACAACTCACTATGAATATACAAGAGAGGAACCGTTTTTCATATAAAAGAAGTGCTTGGTAAAGACACCTGAGAGGTTATATACTGCCCACGGCAGGGTGAAATTAAACGCATGGAAATGTAGTAAGAAAGACATTTGGGATAGCCAGGCCTTTGGATTTATCCGTCCAATGGGTCTTTGCCTAATGTCCTTTTGTGCTGGCGGCATATTGAAAAGAGGAAAGAGTATGGAGAGATAATCAGCCGATTGAAAGGTCACGGAAAGTCAAGCAGGCCCTAAGAAGGCTTTGACTCTGCAATTCCGATAAGATATAAATGTCCATGTAAGTGGGAATGAGGAAAAAAATACCCCCGTTGTCCCATTTGTGCTATCACTCAACTAATCGTTCAACTGTCAGTCAAAATAATAGTGTCAACTGGCCAATTTAAAAGCGTGCTCAGAGGGAGAAGTTATTTTTAGTTCTGATTTACAGTGTCTCAGACACAATCCTTTATGTATGGCATAGTAGAATATTCAAGTGGGTGTTAAAGCTCTTGATAATGTATTCAGTAAATTGCATGTTCATGTTCAACATAGCAACAGTGTAAGATTGCCTGAGGGGGAACAGTGTACTTGTACATACATAGTTGCGATGCAGTGTCAAACACATCACAATACTAGGACATCGAGTTTCACAAGTCAAGTCATTAAAGAGAAAGTCTGTTATTTTAGGAATTCTCTGGATGAGTCACATTGCTTTAAAGGTTACGGGCGACAGAATGAATCTTCTGAAGGGGCAGCTGTTGTCAAGGGTGCCTTCCAGTGAGTTATTGTTGATAGGGGGAAGGTCACTTTAATTCTCCCCCGGTGGGGGATCAGTGGGTAAAATAAGGGCGATAAGTAAATGTACTTTTTAATGGGCTCTGAATGAGTGGAGGCAATCTGCACAGTCTCAAGGTATCCAGGGCACCCAGGCAGGGTGACAGGGTGGCTGGCCTCTATTATTATTAGTGATATCATAGATCAGATAAGCTGAGGAGAATGAAAGCTCATGATGAATTTGGCGGCTCTGGTCGACCGCAGTTAGTGGGACAGGCTTGGGAGAGGATAAGGTCATGGATAAAGGACACCTTTCCATGGGGCTGCAAGGGACAACCCAAGTGCTACATCATGCAGATCGTAATGCCATCTATCTGAGGGCTTGCGTTGAAGGTCAGAAGATGAGTAACCTGAAAAGTTGCCTCCTGTCAACTTCAGGTCACAAGCCCACACACAGTCTTACAATAAACTTGTTTATCATACTGTACAAGGTTGACGCCAATAACGTTTTGGAAATGCATATCTGTAATTTGTATCAATCTTTCTTAAAACTCGGTTTCCCTACGTACTTCTGATCTTACTTTTGAGTCACCGTTCAAGATGGATGTGGTTGCTAGGGCGACCTTGCTGAGGACCATGGTGAAAAGTACTTTAGAAAAAAAATCCTTCAATCATTGACCTGAGTAACAGAATTACCAGCTGTGTGGCTCAGGGAGAGAGCTGAAAGTGTTTTATTGTCTTTCCACATACGATGTAACCTTAGACTTGTACTCCAGAACTTGTCTGGCCCACATGCAGGTTCTCAGAAGTTGAATGGTTCTTTGGTTTACAGGGATTTGAGTGAAAGCTCAAACCACAGCAGAAGTGGCTTTGAGAATGGTGCCAGCAGTCCACTGTTATTGCAATGAGGAAATTCAGCTTTCTTCCAACACTTCCTGTCTCTGGCTTTAATGCTTTTCACAGATGTTTAAGAGTGAGTACACTTCCTTAGACAGAGATCACATTTCCAACATTGACAGGGAACCCAAACACAAGCTCCTTAAGGGAGGATTGGAATGTAAAGTGAACATGTCTAAGCCTATTATGTGGCTTAAATAAACACATTTCTAAGAGTACTATCAAATGGGTGCTGCAGATTTGTATGTAGTGGTGGTACCAATGAATGTAAAGCCTGTCAGTGGGGTTTGTGGTCTCATAATTCAGGATATGAACACCATGGTTAAGAGTAATGACTTGCTGGGGACACCAGCACAGAGGTGCATTCTACTGCATAATAATACAAGTAAGCGCACAATTAAAGAGGTAGGTTCGTGTCGTGTGGTATGACTGACTACTTTCTACTCGAATGAATCTTTTGGAGAGTCGCTGGAAATTCATGCAATATAGATTTTTTAACATGAAGAAAGTAGCCAGCTGGGATAAACATTCATAGTTCACTGCATCTTCGCCTTGAACATTAAATGTTTTTTTCGGTCTACACTATCTCCAAGGGGCATACTTGTGTTGACGTAACAGCTGCATGTGGAAACATTTAGTTCATAATAGATGGCTATGTTACAATAATCGCGTTAGACAACACGACTGGAAACATGAGGCATGTGAATAAAACATAAAAAATAACTTGTTATGCGAAAAACACGGTTCCTACGTCTGGTTTGGCCACATGGGGTCGCAAGTGGATGGCAATTGGCAGAATATCAAGATCTTTTTTTATAGGCTAAAAAATTTATTGGATTTAGCCATAATTTAACATTTAAATGTAATTTATAAACGCTGATGCCTAAAAATTTACTTTTGGTGTAGGCCTACTCCAGGGATTCCTTTAGGCTATATCAATAGAAGAAAAGTAATTTTCAAACTGTCTTGCGTTTTCCTCATTCAGGCTACTCGTCTTAGTTACATTGATATTTTTCATTGTGGGCCAGTCTATCCAATTAGATGTTTTATACCATAGCCATTACTGACCATATTGGTTCATATTAAGTAGCCTAATGGTTGTGTAAATCACTGCAACGTCTGTTAAGCGCAAAGTCATGCATTCATATCAAATGTAAACTACCAGAAATGTAGGCAAACCTAAGAAACCAAATAGCATAACATTTATGGACCCTAAGCACACATCCACGTTGCGTGCGTGATTGCGCTCTATGCCTACAACACCACACGCCCCCTTCAAAAAAAATTGTCAATCCAAATGGTCACTTAGAACTCTTCCTTCCTCAGTCGTTTTCCGTCGATCTTGTCGCAGTGTGCTGTACCCCGCACAACAGTGGATTTATGTCGATTTTAACTTTTCGCATGTTCAGATGACTGAATTGCATACCCGCCAGGAGCAAGGAAGACTAGCCTGTGCTTTTGCAACCTTGGTCACAAGTTTAATGATAGAGTATAGACTCTAAAACATGGAACTCCTAAACAAATAACTTGATAAATATTATTCACATCATCTAAAAGAGTGTCTTAATTTCATCATTTTTGTTCCCGCCATACACCGTCGATGCTGGAGTTGCGCGTGATTAGAATTTGTATTCTTCCAAGAGGTAAGGTGACACCTGAAGAATTTTTTGGAAAGAGCGAACATGTTTTTCTACGTCTTCTCCAAAATTCAACAGAATGTCAATTAAAGAAAATAATTTAAGAATGGTGGTGACATTCTTACGGACTACCATTACGCATCGTCAAGAAACTTCGGGCGCAGGAGTAAGAACATCAGTAGGCAGATGATGTGAAGGACACTGAAATAACCGAACAAATGTTGTACATTTTCTGTAATCCTAAAATGATGTGACAAGGTTTTAACAAGTCTCGGCTTTCTCGTATATTTATTCACAAGAAGAAAATACTCAAAAGCACTACCTAACACAGAAAAGTGTCTTCACACAGTGCAAATAATTTTTCTATCCGGCCAGGTTTGACTTGTTTGTAGAATAACTGCCTGTCTTGATTTTTGTATTTAGCAGTACCATGTAACCCAAACCCTATGACAAACGTATGTTGTGAAAAGCATACGTAAACAATTAACCACATTTTCGGCTGTTTCAGAAGCAATCAATGCGTTGTCGTTTTTGAAGAAGGCTATTTGATAACGCAGCTCATTTTGATGGATGTTTTTAAAGAGGCAAAGAAGATGATGCACATCTGCGCGCTTCAGGCAATCATGTTACTTCTAGGGGGTAAGTGTAATTTAGTTAAATATTAACAAACATTTTACTCCTTAAACATTTCAAGCATCTCAATTTTCAGACATTAGCCTATCCAATATACAATTCAGTGTTGTTTTGAAGTTGTGTTTATATGTTGTATAGGGGAAATGTATTAGCAGAAAACATACAGCCTATAATAAACCCTGCTACTGTGTAAGGAGACTGCACCTATTTATGTTCTTGCCTATAGTTGAATACTGACAAAATTAATGGATTGGAAATATTTGTTGCCTGCTTCATCAGTGCTTTGTTCCACCAGCACAAATCATGTCAGATTTTGAATTGGGTGTTTTTACCCAGATTCTTTATTTTTAATGGCCAGTGTGATATTGTGCAGACTCTCAAGATCTTGCTACAGAGATCCAGACATTTTCCACAGAAGCAACGCAGAAATACCAATTTTGCACATTCTGGACATGGTGAGCACGATAGTGATTGAGAGACAGATTCAGAGGAAAAATCGCAGCACATGGCATAATGTGTCAATTCTTCACATACTGTATGCATTTTTCCATTCCTGGCTGCAGGGAAAAGTCAAAGTTGTCTGAGGTTTAGGACCAGTCACCACACAGAAACCTGAATCAGGATGAGTCTACTCTGATTCGAGCTGAAAAGCATTTTTATTTTTTTTTATTTTTGAGTGCAGACCTACATTACAGCTTAGTTTCATTTATGAACATCCTGCCTTAGAAGTCACTTTACCACAATCACGGCTTTTATCACCGACTTGTCTTGACTCTTTTTGACCTTGATTCAACTGGAGTGGGTCTACTTCTGGAAGAAGATTGTTCCCTTCCAAATAAAAGTACAATTTAACAATACGCTACCAAGTCCCAGACATTATAGAATGGAAGTTAGCTTGAATGCAGGTTGTTCAATCTAGCCACAAACAGCACCCCTAAGAGGATACTATTTATACACCTGTGGGATCTTCATGGTCTTGAAGGAGAGGAATTTTTGAGGCTTACACAACAGAATCATATTCTGTCAAAATACTGGCCAGCACCAGTATTAAGTTGTTACCATTATAAAAGCACAACGTGCAGTATTGAAGTATGCATTCTGCGAGGGTCTTAATTGAACTTGCAGAACTGCTTTGTGGGATCCAGTGATCCAGTAGGGAAATCAACCTGCTCCTACCTAACACCCATCAGCTGCCATCGTAGCATGATTCAAAGGGGGATCAAGCATGAATACTCTCTCCATCTCTAAGTACCCAGCAGTCCAACCATGCTGTCCTCTCCTTCAACCGAACGGTGTGTAGTTGCTGGCATTGCAGTGTTCTTCGACTGAAGGATTTTCTCAGACAAGTACAGTGTGAACACAGCTGCAGAAGAAGTGTTTCTCTGGTCGTTCGGATGCTTTAATATGCGTGTTGAGGGAGTCACTCAACCATGGTATGATGCTTTTCTCAAGTGTGAGCCCACCTATTTGCAAGAGGAAGTGAAGAACCATCACTGTCCTCGGCATGATCCACTCTTCAGTGATCCACTCTTCAGTGATCCACACTTCTGGGAGCCCAGAGCCAGCTTCCCATCCACACCCCTGGAAACCTCCACGAGAGCTGCAACTGGCAGCCGTCTGGGCACGGCGATGGGGTCAAACCTTGCGACGGTAAAGCCAATTGAAGTGGACAGAGTATTGAAGATTTTAGAAGTTAACGGAGGGGGTGGGGGGAGGGGAGGGGGGGTGGCACCGTCAAAACCACTGGACTAAAAGGCAGTTGTAAAATCCCCATTGTTTAGCTGTGAGTCATCACAGTGGATCCGTGATGGGCTCGCTGGGTGGCTGTGTCTTCAGGGCGTGGTCCTGGTGGGACATACCCCTCCATCAGATCCAGATATGAGGCAGGAACAGAAATGGGTTCCTCATCATTTGCTGATATCTAAAAATGAAAAACTATTCTGGGAAGTCATGGGAGGTCAAAGACAATTGAGTTTGTTTCAGAACTGTCTTGTACGGACTGGCTGCGTGAGGCCTGTGTCAACGTTTGGTTCAAAAGTTGACGTCTAATCCGAGGTCGGTTTTTGTGTCTGTCAAGGCTGCGTTGTCGAAAGCTTTTCCTTTATTTCATTCAGTGCAGCATTGCCAGGGTGTTTGACATTTCTATTATGAGCCTGATCACTTCCTGGTTACCCACACAGGGACCATGGTTATGTGTAGAAAGTGGACTAATGGAGTGTTAATTCTAATCTTCCCGCATCATCCAGAAGACTTTGTTCCCAGGAATGGAAGCGGTTGGTGATAAACGTTTTGTTAATTCTGGGCTTGAAATTGAACCGTTTTTTTTTTAATGCTGTGATTAATTACGTTCTGGTAAATGCATCTCAGACAACGGACACAGTCACCTACTGTCACACTCAGAAGGTCATTATGACAGGACCATGACTATGTCAGAAAGTGAGAGAAAAGGTGATGTAAAACAAAGTTCTCCTGCATTCTTTTGAGTTCCAACAATCATTGCTGACATTTTAGAAAATACTGGTATTTTGGAATTCAATATACGTTTGAGTAACTAAGGGACAACGCTGTTCATTAGTTACACAGAGAAAAGTAAGATGAAGTGACGAGTCACAGACATTAATATTCCAGTTTAAACCAGATGGTTCCAAATGCACAAATGATCACAAATGCTATTGCTTTAGATTGGAATTATTTTCTATTTAATAAACCAATCAATTGGGATTCAACATTGGGATTGAACCCCAGTTTAAGACCAACTGTAGAGTCCAGCAAGATCTGTAAACTCAACCATATGTCTGAGATAATCCTGTAATTTTCCTTTTTTCCTCTCCATTGAGGCACAGAAAAAGATCTTAAGTAGACTTTTCTGCCGCCACAGCTAGACAGGGAGGAAACGTGAATTTTGACTGAATGTCACAGCTTGTCGTCACTACACAGACATTGAACATAAAAAAGAAAAATACATTGAACATAAAAAAGAAAACATTAATGTCCAGAGGAGCAAGTTACCCTGTTCATATCAAATGAATGGTATCTCTTTACAGTTAGTATCCAATGTAGGCTACAGGAAATGTTCTCCCAGTATAACAATAATCTACTAACGTGCTGTGCTGATATGACTTTGAAACGACTCATGTACCAAGTTTTCATTACTGCATTAATAGAGATGCTATTGTGCAGGGCTTCCTGTAGGAAAAATTGTTAAGCCGGCATAACACAATATTAGATATTAATGCAATATGTTGTGCTTAGAGGCTTTTAAGTTAATATTAAACGCAACACGATTATACACAAGGCCTTTATTCTTTCGTCTACATGACTCTGTTTAATTGAGGTTGTGTAGACAAGGGAATTTACCCAGAAATGTACCTCTTTGCAGGACAGTGGCCTCTAGGCTACATATATCAAGTACTGTATTTCATGTGGAATTATGCACAGGTGTCTGGACAAAGGCTCCTTGTATCCGACTCATGAGACAGGCTTAACGTCTGTCAGGATCAGTTGGAAAGACCAGGGTCAGAAGAGTCAGAAGAGGCCGTGAAAGTGACAGGTGTACGTTGTTTGAAAACGGTTGAGAGCTTTGACCCCTTTTTTGGGATTCAGCGTGTTATACTCATGTGTGTGGAGGTCCACTCCAAAAGAGCGTAGCATGGATTTACATTTTGGAGCACTTTAGGGTGTACTGTTGAATGAGTTTACTGTTAAATGTTGAATTTAATTGGAGACCCTTTTTTTTTGCCTCTTTTTGGATGACTGGAGTAGGTTGTTGCTATGGCTTCTCTATTCCCAATACCTGTCTTACTGTGGAGGATTTTCTTGTTGAAGTTGAATCAAAGTGTCTGTCTGTAGTGCAGGATTCAAGAAGCGTTTTGACAGTTTGACTTGGACAGGTCATGGTGTAAACGAGACTACAGGAAACAGACAACAAAGACAGTTGATGTTCAACAACACGTAGGGCAGCTCTGGTGATATCTCCTGCTCTGTGGTTTGCAACTGAATGCCAGGGACTGACACCAATGACCTTGAGTTTGTTTTGTTCTTCAATTTTACAAGAACTTCCATCATATGTCCTTCTGCCAAAAGGCTGTTCCTCCTTCTGGCCTGTGCCATCTCTTTGGTAGCCTACAACTGTTTATTAGCCTTGGATCACAACGTGGCTGCTTTTGTGTTTACTCAGCACTTTGAAATATGAAACCCTGGCTCACATCCAGTCTATCTTAACTCTACATCCACTCCCATCGACTAACTGGGCTTGATATCATAAGTAAGAACTGTAGGTATAATTATTGTTTTATGATGAAACACACCCAAAATACCTTCAGTGATTATTTTTTATTTTATTTTACTTATCACAATCAGCCATGTTGAGGACCTGAGTGACGTGCTTTGACACCTAACAAGGTGGGACTACTAATTGGGAAGTGGAGTGTTTGTGCGTTGCCAATCAGCAGAATCACATTCTCCCGTAATCAGAGTGCAAGGTAATGGCCGCCGCACACAATCAGTGTGCACTCCTGGCAGGAAAAGGCTAGTTTAACTTTAATGAACTCTGGTTTGAGAACCTTCCGTGGTTGACACCTTATGGGAAAAAAACACCTCCTAACAACTCACAAAACTGCATTCTGTGTCGTGTAAAATATACTCTTGTGAAACACACCCCCCTCTTCCCCTCACCCTTTCTCTCCCCACAGGCCCACACAACCAATTAGTTGAAGTTGGAACTATTTAAACCGATCTGTGTGCGGAGGCAGTAGACAGGCAGTGGACAGGCAGTTGGCTGAAGACAGGCAGTTGGCTGTGCTGCAGTTCTGTCATGACAGCGAATCGTCGGTGGCTCCTACCAACAGTTCCACCCCTGGTCGTGTCTCTCCCAGGTCAGGCCAGAGGGCATTTTCTGGCAGAAAAACACAGTCCTCTTTTCCAAGCACCACTATCTGCTCCTGCACACACTCACCCTTACCCCAGGGCCTCCTAGTTAAGGCAAATTGGATGGGGCCTCCGCAGAGCACTGAGAATGAATGAATCGAAGAATAACACAGGGATTAGCCCCGGAAAATTACGACTGTTTTATTCAAATGAGATGCGAAATGGATGAAGATGTTCTGCTACTGCTGAAGCTTTCAGACATGCCCTCGTCTCAACCTTTCCCCTTCTCATTGCTCGCCTTCAATGTATTACTCAGGTACTCATTTTAAACAACATTTAAACAAACTCTCCATTTGAGAGCTCCCCTCCCCGCTACACACACACACACGCTCCCAGCCCTCACTCCCTCTTGCCTTAAAAAAACAAAACAAAAAAACAACGCATCCAGCTTTTCTGTATTATCGCTAGTGGAACGGGCAGCAGATAGGATAATCTGTCTCCATACAGTAGATATACATTCCAGCACGCCTGCGGCTGTGTGGCAGCTCCTCCCAGCCCGAGCTAGGGGCCTCGGTTTGAGCCGGACTCTGCCTCCGCTGCTGCAGCCACCACTCTGCTGCTTGTAATGAATGCCCAGACACAGTAAACACACACTTGACCTTGGCACCGTATGCCTTGCTCTGGCGCAAGTTCAAACGGGAACTGTCGCTTCTTCTGTCTGTTATTGCTCGTAATATGTGGAGTCATGTCCGTGTCGGATGACTCTGAGACTGCAGGGATTACCGTCGCTCAAACCCGGGGGCAAGTCTTGGCTCGAATTTGTCATGAGGGGATCTTGTGTTTAATATTGACCACCAGAATTTACTTCGGCGTGTGTTTTCAGCGTCTGTGGAGAGTACAAAGGCCGTTCCTTTTTTGATAGTGTCAGCTGTCACTCCAGTTTGTCCTCCAAGGAGACACAAGTAGGGATTACTTTTACCAAGGTGTCACAAACTCATTCAGTCAGCCCCACAGATCTGGCCTGTCCACTGGAATACTTAAGGATCCCTTTCACATAAACCGAGCAATATCTCGCAACCATGGTGACAAAGAACATAGGCCAATGCATCGGGGTAATATTAACAATCCTTTGTTGTATTTGGGAAGCTGTGGCCATTTCACCGGAGCGATATCCAGTGCTCTGACCTGCATGTCAAGGAGGGGACTTTTGGCTGAGTGAGTCATTTGTCTGGAAATAAAGCAGGGGTTGACGGGGAGCGATGCGGCAGTCTGAAGCAGCCCCCTGTGAATGGAGATAGATGAGGACAGGCTCCATGCTGTGATATTACACAGTAAACACCAGGAGGACACCACAGAGACCAGCGGTGAGACAACAGCAGGACCCTGGGCCCCAGACATATCCACATGTGCAGAAATAGAAGATGGCGAATGTCCAAAAGATGCAAGCTGAAACAATCTGCCGTGTGTCCGTTCCAGAAATTAAAAAGGTTTAGATGAGAAAACGTTACATTGGCTATAAAGTTTGTTGCGGTCTTTTGCATGTAACACATATTATATAATATGCATATTGCATATTATATCATATATAATTCATTTACGGCAGACTCTTGCATCCAAACCGACGTACAGGTGGGGCTTTGAATCATCAAGCTTTTGATCTGTCAGTCAAACGCTCTCTCGTGAGCTAGCCCCTCCCCTTAAGCCTTAGTCTGAGGTGACTGAGTAGCAGGCCTGCCAGAGGCACTGATTGTAGTACTATGGAAGAGCAGTGATCAGAGAGAGAGAGCAGGGGAGAGGCTGAGGACCATCATGCTAAAGGCAAGGCTGTGGCCAGGCCACTGCAGCCCACTCCCATACCCTCATAAGCAGCCTGCCTCTCTGCCCTCTCAGGCTCAGCGGCTGGAAATGAAACACAGACCTTGGCTGGCCCTGAATAATAAGAGCGCACATGAAAAGGCTAGGCTTGTCGTTTGAGGTATCACATGAGAGGGGAACTGTCTTTATAAACATCTTTTACATTGACAAAATGTTCTTTGTAGTGCAACTTGGGCTCCAATTTCTAGCCTTGACACTCTTTGTCGGTTGCAGCAGGTTAGCAGTGCTAGGTTGCCAGGTTGGTGCGTACAGGATGGAGTTTGTCATCGGTACTCCTGAGTGAATGCTGTGTCAGGATTCCTTCTCCCTAATGTGGATTGGGATGTGTGTTATTCCACAACAACACATATGTTAAGTATATCAAAGGCACTCAATGTTCTTTGGGTGAGCTACATTACTAAGGCAACATCCAGAAAGTGCTACGACTTGAATATTATTATTTTTTGTCGAGTCATTCGGGGTAATGAGAGACTGCATGTGTATATCTGTTTTGTGTTGGTTCCCTAGAGATGCTGTGGGCCCTCGTTATAATCATTAATTCTGGTTAACCTCACTGATGGGAAGAAAAGCGTGTTCTTTTCTTATGATCCCTCTGTGGAAATGTGCCGAGTGAACAAACAGAGAGGGACAACTACCGCACTCTCAAGTCTGGTGAGCTGGACCGTCGATCTTGGCTGTTGGACAGTAGAGTCTTTGAAAACACAAGGTGCTCCCTCTGCCACCCATATTTCTTCTTAACTAAGAGATGTTGTCGGGAGCAAGACAGCTCGCTGCCTTTCCTTCTGATCAAGTCGGAAATAGAATCCTCCGTCTCCTCTTGTTGTTGCCTAAAGGCTTTATTTTCCTGGATGAAAATAGAGGTACTTGTCTGTGGAGTGAATTCACACACTGACAACCTTGGGGTTAAACCACAGATTTAAAGGAAGTCCATCTGGGGCTGCAACAAAAGCAGATTTTTTTCTCAAAAGAGAGAGAGAGAGGGGCACTGAGGTGTAAGCACGCGTCCTCCACAGTCACATTCTCTTTAATGGGCCGTGAATTAAGATCTTTCCTGATTTGTTCGTAACAATTATTGAGTCTCTCTTCTCTTTCACAGTTTCCTATGTTGCTGTAAGAAAGATACAGGGAAACTACCTTGGAATAGCTTGTTTTTCTAGCCCAGCTCTATTAATGGCAAGAAAGTGTTGTCTTGTAGGGTAGGCTTGTGTATGAAAGGAGCACAAGGTCAACTGTGTCATTCTTTATGTAGGTGACATTGGGTTAGGTTCATCAATTTTTTTGTTAAGGTGCTGCATCTCTGAGTGTGCAGGACTAAAACCCAACATGCTGCAGTGTTAATTTCTCTTTCTGCAGCTCCACAATAGCTCGCTGTGAATAGAAGAGATTTGAAGAAACCCTTCCCTCTGCAAAAAAACTGAAAAACCTCAGATAATGAGATTCTCTCTCATTCCCCCCCCCCCCCCCCCCAAAGTATTATCCTTGTGTTCCTCGGCCAGCTATTTGAAATACCACCACAGTACAGTAACGACCTACGGTGACAAAAGTCATTTGGAAAGATAACGAAAATGCTAAATTAAATGATGTGTTCTCTCCTCTCAACTGCAGCTTAACTTATTAAACAAGTTGGTGTGTGCGGTTAGTGTGTGCGTTTCCTTCAGGAGCTTCTTGGTGCAGTGTTTGAAGAAGCGACTCAAAGTCAATCTCACCATGAGAGGGAACTCTCCTCCCATCTCCCCCCTCCACTGGAGAAAACCAGTGCTTTTCTTCGAGCTTGTTGACCAAATTGTGTTGGGAGAGCCTCAGGGAACACTGTCACAAACGATAATACTTTTTCATCACCCCATTTATTTCTCTTAGTTGGCCTGCCAGAATCTGTTTTAATGTTGACGATAACTGGCAATGACGAGAGTCTTAGATGTTGTAGAGACTGTGTGCAGCTAAAATCAAAAGAAAGTAATCTGTCATGTTGCTAATGCATTAGGCTTTGTGTTAATGAATGATTTGTGGTTTCCAGAGATCTCTCCTTCTTGTTTGTCTCAATTAGGAGATGACAAAGGACGTCCAGAGCAATTTCTAACATCTCTAACTACTCTGCTCTCGTTTTCAGGATGTCTTCTCCTATTTTGCATTGTAAGCCTTCTGTAGCGAATGTTGCAGAGCAGCAAGTTGTGTTTCTAGTGAAATCCTTTGGGGTGAATGAGAGTGTATTCAGCATTTTATTGACCCGTGCTTAGTCAAATATGATGAGAATAGAGATCCCATAGTATGCTGTTTCCCCTGCTCTGAGACCTGGGGGAACCTGGCCAGAAGAATGCTTCAGCCAACTCTTGTACACCTCCTTATGTGTCCTGGAACGGCGCTGGATCGCTTCGTTTGTTTGAGATAACTGTTGCTCTGACTCTTCTCTGTCTGACTGAGTGGGTTGGTCTGCGCTGGTTCCTATGGTACAGGAAGAGCTTTTTCTCTCATTGTTAAATGTCCCCCAGCGTTCACAAAGAGGCCGACTCACTCTAGCCCGCTCTGCGAGGGGCCCTGTGTTTGGCCTGATTTACGATATCACTTCGCCCATAAAGGGCAGTGTGAGGGGAAGAGATTCATTAGGGAGGCCAGTTGATGTTCTAGAGAAGTCCGGAGTGGCCCTGGGAATACTGATTGGCACACAAATCTGTGCTTGTCTCATCCTCCTGGTCCATGTCCCCCCCCCCCCGCGCGCGGGTCCCTACGACCTGGCATAAAGGAGACCTTTTTTCCTCGCCTCTGTTTGGGCTCGTCCCCCCCCCCCCCAGGAAGCCAGTGATGCCCACTGCTAACCCGGCCCCTCAGTTGTCGATACCCCGGCGTGATAACACTGTTAGAAGCATCAGGCCTCGTCCTTGACACCTGGGGACTGCTGTTTAGCCCATAATGGCTTACCTGCCGACTGTCCCCCTCAGCACAGAGCCTGGTGGAGGGATGGCGGGGCTGAGGGATGGAGGATGGAGGAGTGGAGGGGCTAAGATATGGAGGGATGGAGGGAGAAAGGGTCTCATCTCTCCTGCCCTGGCTTGGTCAGACAGGCCTGGGCAGGCTGTGTTTACTCTCACCCTGGGTCGATACGGTTTAATCCCCGAGATGATGCTTTCTCTCATGAACTCAAAAATAGCTCTTCCATCCCGTCGGTGAAGCCGCGTGCCCATTACTCTTTATTAGTTCTTACCGTCTTAAACGGGGCCATCCATTAGAGGCAAGGCAACAAACAGCCCCAGTAGGGGCCTGGTAATCTCTGCAGCCAACGTTTCCACACACACACACACACACGCACACACTCACTGCACATCCACGCACTCTCACACACATGCATGCACACACACACACACACACACACACTGACCCACATAATCACACACACACACATCATTGGCACCGTCCCTTAATCACGGGTGGTTATTACAGGTTTAATTTTGCACCACTCAAGGATGACAGGTGGTTCTAGACGTTCACCTGGGGAAAGGGATCTCCACTCTGTTTTTAGAGGAACCAGACTGGTAGTGAAACTTTTACAGCCAACCTCTCTGGGCTCCACTTTATTCAGTTTCCCTCCACCTTTACTGTGCTGTCTCCACACCAAACTCTGCCTTACTGTCCCCTTTTGTATAGCAACAGTAAACAAGCATAACATTATATCATATTGGATCATTTATTGATTTGAACCTTAGTGCCTTTGCCACGTTCTTACATTTCTTTGTGCCTCAACAACATAAATTATACTCAAAGGATGCTTGAGGGTTATGTAGTATTTATCATCTGTGACGCGTGGGCACAAACTCAATAGCTCTTATTAATGGCATACTGTATGACCAAAAAAATATGATGTAGGTAATTCAGAAGGACTAGAAAGCTTTCTCTCATCCTTCATGCCTAAGGAGATTGGAGCGCGCGGGGGGGGGGGGGGGCGGTGTTGGGGAGGGGGGAGGGGGGAGCCAGGCAGGTCAGAGGGAGGTGTCAATCAAAAGCAGCAGAAGGTAATGTCACCCTCTATGTGTGGTTTCCTGGCTACAGATGTATCCAATATCCCCGGAGAACTTTCTGCTCTTCCATGGAGCTTCTATGACCTACTGTGTGAGTCGCCAGGACGAGTCCTGTTCTCCCATTGTCCTACTGTGTGAGTCGCCAGGACGAGTCCTGTTCTCCCATTGTCCTACTGTGTGAGTCGTCAGGACGAGTCCTGTTCTCCCATTGTCCTACTGTGTGAGTCGCCAGGACGAGTCCTGTTCTCCCATTGTCCTACTGTGTGAGTCGCCAGGACGAGTCCTGTTCTCCCATTGTCCTACTGTGTGAGTCGCCAGGACGAGTCCTGTTCTCCCATTGTCCTACTGTGTGAGTCGTCAGGACGAGTCCTGTTCTCCCATTGTCCTACTGTGTGAGTCGCCAGGACGAGTCCTGTTCTCCCATTGTCCTACTGTGTGAGTCGCCAGGACGAGTCCTGTTCTCCCATTGTCCTACTGTGTGAGTCGCCAGGACGAGTCCTGTTCTCCCATTGTCCTACTGTGTGAGTCGCCAGGACGAGTCCTGTTCTCCCATTGTCCTACTGTGTGAGTCGCCAGGACGAGTCCTGTTCTCCCATTGTCCTACTGTGTGAGTCGCCAGGACGAGTCCTGTTCTCCCATTGTCCTACTGTGTGAGTCGTCAGGATGTCCACATTGGAAGTGTCTCGTCTTATTTTTCTCTGTTAAGAAAGATTTCTAACTCTCTCCCTTGTGTTGTACCATCCATCTCTTCTAATTGTCATTGAGCTCTCTGTCCTTATCCCCGAATCCCTGTTGACTTGTGTGTAGTGGAGCATAGAGACTGCCATCCAGGAAGACACTGGCAGCACCCCCTCTGTGACCGCCCATATCATCAGAGCTGGCAGAGGGCTGGACAAGCACTGTGTTCATCCCTGGTGCCCTCCTTCATCGCCCAGTCATTTACCCAGACTCTGTGTGTCTGTGTGAATTCGCATGTAAGTGTGTGTGTGTTTGAGTGTGTGTTTTTGTGTGAGAAGACTTCTACTCGCTCCGTCAGTCAGACTCCTTGGTCCTGCTCCACCTCCTCAGACACTGTGGTCTGGGGGGCGTCGGTGATTGGTTGAATGGGTTTGTGTAGAGCCAAGGTGCTGCTTGGTTGGTCAGCTCTCCGACTGGACCTGCTGTTGTTCGGCATACACTCACACACATAGCCCCCCCCCCCCCCCCCCCCCCCCACACACACACACACACACACACACACTCTCCTGTCTGCAGCCTATCTGTCCGGACGGCTTTAAAAGTTGAGCTTGCCTGTTCTCCCCTGGGCCATCAGCAAGGCAGCAGTAGGGGAAGTGGTCAGCCCTGAAATGGAAATAAGAAGAGGAAAAAACGACCAATCACGGGTTGGAGTGGTCCAGACTGTCGTTCTCTCAGAGACGGGAGACTTCAAATGGTCTTAACTTTCCCCTCTCGTGACATGCAGGCTTTCATTGCTTTTCCATGTATAGCCTACATTTTGAGTGTGTTCGATCTGTTTTATTAATACAAACAGCACCAGCAGACATGCATATTCGGGAGTTAAGGCCGTGCTATGAAGAAAAGCAAACACGAGTTCGCCAATGTTATATTCATGAGAAGGATCCTAAAGTAGTGTGCAGAAATAGTCTTTGAGTGTTTGGTCGTGCCTGTATTAACGTCAGCTTCTCACTGTCAGCTACACTCACAGGGACGGGAACATAATCCAGGTGTGCTGCAGACCAGGCTAATGTGGTTGTCAGGGGGATCAACTCTGATCGACAACCATCCTCACTGACTGCAGAATATTACAGTGTGTCCTGATATTAAAAACTCCCCATTGCAGCTGAACAAAACCCACACAACCCTCACAACATACTAATACTAAAACACCTTCTGGATCTAGTCGGGAGGCATGGGAAATGGTTGTTTACGAAGGGATTTGTCCAGGCATTGTGATTTGAAGATCTCTCACACACTGGGACTCCATCAAACACAATAACAGGACAATTCTCTCCACCACACCATCACCAACACCATCTATTTCTTTATTAGTTTTACCTTTATCCATTTCTAACACCACTATGAGGAAACAATGCATTTGGGATTGACTGTCATTTTTCTCTTTTGTTTGTTGTCATGTTGAAAAAGACAAATTCAGTGGCAGTCACATTTGACATTGATTGTAAACATATTTAATCAACAGTCTTTTAAAAGAAAAAGAGTGATAAATGTATACTTGAATATCTTAGTTTATTTGGTCAAAAAAACTAAATGTCAAGTGGAATAGGTTGCAGGTTCAAATCCCACCCTGTACGTATGTCCCTTTGGATACAATCATCTGCTACATGAATATATTATTGTTAATAATAAAGTAACTCCCTGCTTTAGCGTTTGGTTTGAATATCAACCCCACCTGTCCCAAGACAGTCTTCCTCACATTTGACATTTTGCTGAAAAACCATTTCATTAACAGTCATTTTTTGTCAAAGGAATGAGAAATGAGTGGGGTCTGATTGTGGAAGATTAGAACCTCCCTGCCCCTTCACATGTCGCCTTCACCCCCGGAGGAGCCCGTGGCTGTCAGCCCTGGGACCAGGCTGACCTTGGTCCTCACTACCTGACAACTGCATTGTGTTAGAGGGTTAGGCTCTTAAATACTGAGCCGTTGGTGCGTTGTGCTTCCTATTGCTTTTCCTTTTCTCATTTTGTCCCTTTTGATTTGTAAAGGCACATTCAGACTGACTTTTATAATGATTACATGTGTTCACAGGGGGCTCCAGGACCACTTTTGCTTTGAATGGATTGCAATAATCAGTTTCGATTTGTACATTCAATGGCTTTTTTAATACAATTCTCCCTCCCTCCCTCCCTCCCTCCCTCCCTCCCTCCCTCCCTCCCTCCCTCCCTCCCTCCCTCCCTCCCTCCCTCCCTCCCTCCCTCCCTCCCTCCCTCCCTCCCTCCCTCCCTCCCTCCCTCCCTCCCTCCCTCCCTCCCTCCCGCCCGCCCGCCCGCCCGCCCTCCCTCCCTCCCTCCTTCCCTCCTTACTAAATGAGGTCCCTTTTATTTTTGAATCACCAGAAGCAGATTGCTCATAAACAACAGATTAAAATGCTTCTTGATGAGTGTGCTTCTTTTTCATAGTCCCTGCTCATGCCTGTAATTGTAATTAAAGACCAGAGTCATTCATTTTGTCCCCAACTGTGTCATCTTTCACTTGTATCAAATGTTCACTGCAGCTATAAATGGGCCTTCCAGAAATTAAACAAAATCAGCCAACCTTGCAGTAATAGATTAAGTCTATAATGGTTTTCCTAGAACATAGTCTGAATGGGTAATCTTTAGGTCAACAACTCAAAAATCAATTGCAGAAAGAAAGTCTCAAAGAAAATCCTCTCCAACCAGTATTAGGTTAATTGAAGTTGAAACAGTTCTTGTTTGAAGTGTTTTTTACCTGTCAGTAACTTGAACACAACATAATCGGGGTCGCAGAAAACAGCCATTTTCTGGTAACTAGAGTCGATCTGTCTGACCTGTCCAAACTCATTTTTTTGATTTAATTAAGAGTGGTGTTACAGGTTGTAAAATAGTGTGTCTGTGCCAGCTGTCCTCCTAATACTGTGTGTGTGTGTGTGTTGGTGTCTGTGCCAGCTGTCCTCCTAATACTGTGTGTGTGTGTGTGTTGGTGTTTGTGCCACAGTATATGTTATCCATAGGCTGGACGAGTAAGTGGTGTGTGCAGTTGCAGCAGATACAGTCAATATCATGAGGGTGGGAGGGAGCAGACTGTGGCCGGTGTTTGAGAGTGCGTATTGTGTCAAGGCAACTCCCTGTGTTTGAGAGTGTGTATTGTGTCAAGGCAACTCCCTGTGTTTGAGAGTGCGTATTGTGTCAAGGCAACTCCCTGTGTTTGAGAGTGCGTATTGTGTCAAGGCAACTCCCTGTGTTTGAGAGTGCGTATTGTGTCAAGGCAACTCCCTGTGTTTGAGAGTGCGTATTGTGTCAAGGCAACTCCCTGTGTTTGAGAGTGCGTATTGTGTCAAGGCAACTCCCTGTGTTTGAGAGTGCGTATTGTGTCAAGGCAACTCCCTGTGTTTGAGAGTGCGTATTGTGTCAAGGCAACTCCCTGTGTTTGAGAGTGCGTATTGTGTCAAGGCAACTCCCTGTGTTTGAGAGTGTTTGCTGGGTCGAGACGGCCCCAGGAAAGTTTGTTTGAGATTGTATGTTGGTGTGAGGCAGCCCCAGAGACAGGAGAGACATTACCACCCGCAGACCAAGCAGGATGACTTTGGGCCTGATTGTGCTGTCTTACGAGGCTGCTGCCATGACTACTGCCGCACTATCAAGCTTCTCATTTGTTAGTGTCGTTCCACTATCTACAACAATGCCTCTTGTGTACAAACAACACTTCCCCCTGTTTGCACAGAAAATAACAGATTGCCCAGCGCAGTTAAATGGTTCCCGTCCTCGTGTTTTAAAGGGCGGTCTTCCATTTTCTCTTGAAGCAGCAAACTGATGTCTAAGTTGAACTGCGACTGTGGTGTTTGGGGCGAGAGTTCCTAAACGGCGTGGCGATGCCCTTCAGAAGGCCTGCGGTTACGCCCGCCGTTACGCCCACAGCTACGCCCGCCGTTACGCCCGCGGCTGCCTCACGGGGACTGGGCCGAGGTCAAGTGGGCGCCATGAATCACAAATCCCCTCGCTGATTTGTAAATTGTCAGGACATTGATTTACAAGGCTAGGCTAAGGAATGAAATCCGTCTCAGCCAGCATGGAAGATGGCAGTGTGTGGAGGGGGGGGGGGGTGTAATCACACAGCAGATTGCTCTTGAGAAGAAGGTCAAAGCCCACTCTTTCTGTGATTAAAACCTTTTTACACATGTAGTGTTTTCTCTCGTCACTGTGGACCTGAGAGTGGAGATTGTTAACCATGCTCAGTGCAGCCTGGGATTGCAGTACATTTAAACAATCTCAGCCTCACTTCATAAGTGAATTGAAAGTCCGCTTTAATTGTTTAATTTTGATCCAAGTGATTTGTATATACATTGGCACACAATCATTTTCGGACTCTGAAAATTGAATTGGGAAACTGACGAAGCCTGATTTAGCACAGAAAATGGCATACTGAATTTTCTAAACCTATTTTCATCGCAGCTCAAATCCATAATCTTATTGCCGTGTTCTCTGCTGAGGTATCAGTACGCTCTGTTTTCACCTCTGTGGATTGACTCACACAGACAGGAAATGACACGTGTCCAACATCTGGAGAGTCACAGTGCAGATTAACGCACCACGCACATTTCCCATTATTAAATCTCGTTGCTTGACCGTGCAGAATACTGTGTTACAGTCAGCTGTAGGTTAAATGAGCGAAATACATATTTTAATCATGTAGACATTAATTATAGATGATAAGCGTTGCATGGCTATCATGCTTTCATGAGTCAAAAGTCAAAACCACACAATATGCAGTGCCATTAAGTCATCTCTGAGGTGTTTCAGAAGCAGTTTTCATGACAGTGGTACCTCTGAAGGATTCCGGTACTTTTATAGGAAGATAGTTTAATTACTCACTGCAGGATTTTCGGCAGATGTGCAGTGCACAACATGGGAGCTTGTTTAAAACTTGGCTGTCCTTTCCCTCTCTTGCAGTAGCAGACTGTCGGGTCTTGGAGGGATTGCAGAGATTTTCGTCCATCCCCACCTACTTGCCCGTCGACTACAAGGTTCTCAACGCCGAGTCGGCCTTTTTCCTGAAGGAGGCCAATCAGGACTTCATGAGGAACTCCAGCCAGCTGACGCGGACAGAGCCCTTCTTCATCTACCAGGCCCGCGGTCCCCCCTCCGTCAACGCCAGCTACGGCCCCCTGTCTGTGGAACAGCCTGTCCCCCCGGAACTGCTGCAGAGCCCGGCCGCTTTCCCCCCTCCTCCTCCCTCTTCACCTTCAACTGGAAGGTGCAGACCTTCATCATCGACGACAAGATCCACCTGGTCAAGCCCAAGGTCCAGGTGCTGTTCTACGTCGCGGGGAGAGATTGGGACGACTACAGCGCCGTGGACAAGCTGCCCTGCGTGCGCCTGTTGGCCTTCCACGAGACCCAGGAGGTGCGCGGCAGCTGCCAGCTGCGAGGGGAGCTGGGGCTGTGTGTGGCCGAGCTGGAGCCCCTGGCCGGCTGGTTCAGCCCCCCCAGCGTGGTGCCCGGGCGCCAGAGGAGCCAGGAGCTGGCTGAGGGGACCCCCGTGGAGCTCTACTACATGCTGCAGTCCACCCAGACCGGGGAGTGCCACTCGGAGGAGGTCCGCAAAGGCAACTCCATCCGCTCCGACCAGGAGGGCATGTTTGGCTCCTCCACCTCCACCCCGATGCAGAGGATAGGCAGCGTGCGGTTGTACCAGAGCCCCGTCCCCCCGCCCCTGGCCGAACACAGGCTGGATAGTAACTTCCAGGTCCTGGTGCCGGCCACGCCCCTGAGGCAGAGGGACACCATGTCCGCTTTCGTCACAGCCTCGGCCTTCTCTCCTGTGGAGATGTTCACTCTCAGGTAGGACCCTGCACGCTTCTGCACTACTCATGGTTGTCACAGGTTCCTGTATATCACAGGTTATGCAGTGTGTCATTGATATACAGTATATAGAGGTGAGCAATAAGTAATTATTGAAAAGATAGTTTTTTTGTACAGTGGTGTTGTATGCAGAGGAGCACAGAGTGTTGGTGTCATAATTCAGGTCCATTCAAGTCACTTTCAAGTCAAAACAACTGCGTTAACCCTACCCTACCTGCCAAGGTAAGGTTGATTTACTGCAGACTCAATTACTCAGCAAAAACCGCAGTGTTTTTTTTATTTATCGTTCCGAAGATTCACTGAAACTGTAGGTACGAATTAGAATGTTCAGATTAGACTAAGTCATTTAGAAAATGAACACACAATGCAAATGAGGATGTCATTAATTAAAATGCATTTTCATTAGCGTAATGACTGTGAGCCCAGTCTTAATCACACCGGTTGAGAACATTTGTAAACTATAAGATATGCTCAGACTGGGGGTTAAGCCAATTTGTCAATCCATCTAAATGAAAACCAGCCAATGGACTGATGGGATTGTTTTATGCTTAGGTGAGTAGAAATAGACATGCAACAAAAGGCAGTTTGACAATCATTTTCTCATCTTGAACACAGACACAGGCAGGATGTGATTGCTTTCCGTCCTAGTTGCCTGATTGTCTGATGTGGTAGAAGGATGTGAACTGGCAAAATAAACAGATTTTCCAGTGTTCGCAGTCAACTCCTGTTCAGTTAATTTAAAGTAGATTATCAGGTAAAGCCACCTTAACACAGAAAAACAAAATTAATGTCATCATTTCCTCACAAAAATCCATTTTTGAGTCCGTACAGCTGAGAGGCCCAGGTAAAGAGTGCCATCTATTTTGAACAGAAAATGAGGATAATTTCTCATCACAGAAATTAACGCTCCACGCTGGGCAGCATACGGCTGCTTGCCTGTGGTGTTTTTCTTTTGGCAGCGGCCCTGCATGCGGCGACTGCAGAATGGAGCAGGCCAGCTGAGAGCTGCAGATAGCAAGAGGTCTTTGGTTTCAAACCTATGTGCGTACAGAAGATAAGACTGTCATCCCCAAACAACAAAAAACACACCTTGATCTCTGTCTTCCTATGAGTTTCATTGTCTGTTTCTATTGCAGGTCATTTAAGACACGCTTTTCACAGTAAACGTTGTGTCCACCAAACGTTTGGCATGGTAAAGGAATGAGTCATTCGTTCTTCACATCGTTCTTTATTGTAACTGGTGGAAGATTCAGAAGTCCAAAGTTATTCTGTCCTTTCAGTAGATTCATTCATCGTCTTGAACTCAATTTTCACGAACTCCAAATCCATGCAGCGACGAGGGCTAATTCCAAATGTTTTTAATCAGAAATAATCCAGTCAAATTTGTATAAAATGGACAGCCAGCATGTAGGCTTCTTGGCTGTGTCAATCACCCAACTCTGGGAACTTACTAACTCATATTTTCTTACTTAAAAATCCAAGTCAATCTGGAAGAGATTGTTAAACACTTGCGTCTGCATCCTTTATCGTGAACATTTTATCTGGATGTCATTTCTTGGTGCTCATTTGCCACGACTTCCATCAAAAACCATCTGCTTAACTTTCGACTGGTAATTGATGCCAGTAGTGAATAGTCAGCCAGTAGTGATGGCGCGCTGAATCACCATCGACATACACTACTTACAGGGGGACACAAATTGATCCCAGCTAGTTTACTTACATTTACATTAAGTCATTCCCCCGAGGCAAGTAGGGTGAAGTGCCTTGCCCAGGGACACCACATCATATGTACCATCATAGTACCAACCTATGTATTTATGCTCTTAAAGAGGTAGTTGACACATATAGAAGGCAGGGCTCTACTATGCTTGTAGTGTTTATTGATGCATCCAAAGCATTTGACCGCGTCCACCACTTTAAGATGTTTAATAAGCTCAAGATTAGAGGTGTGCCCAGTAGTACGCATCCTAACTTACTGGTACGCAAACCAGAGCATGAGAGTAAGATGGAGGAGCATCTTGTCTGCCCCTTTTAAAGTTGGTAACAGGGTCTGGCAAGGCGGTATATTATCCCCAGTCCTGTTTAATATCTATATGGACGACCTTTCCAGGCAGCTGAGGGGATGCAGAACAGGTTGTGTGATAGGTGATTCCCTGGTCAAGCACTTTATGCATGCTGATGACCTAGCTTTACTATCCCCTAGCAGCAGCGGGTTTCAACAGCTGCTTAACATCTGGTCTAATTATGGGGTTGATTTTGATGTTCAATATAATACCAAGAAGAGCGTGCTAATGGTCTGTAGAACTAAGGATGACAAGGATATTAAGTTCCCTGCCTTTCAACTCTCTGGGCAAACTCTGGGGGTGTCCAATAGTACCAAATACTTAGGGCACATTATTACAGACACATTGGAGGATGATGCTGACATGTTCAGACAGAGGAAAGTGCTCTATGTTGAAGCTAACATGCTGGTTATAAAATTCCACCACTGTACACTTGACGTTAATATGAATTTGTTTAGCGCCTACTGCTCCCCTGTCTATACAGCTCCACTCTGGGTGAATTACAAGAAAGAGAGCTTACGTAAATTGAAAGTAGCTTATAATGACTGTCTTAGGATACTCCTGAAGGAACCAAGGAGTACTGGAGCCAATGAGCTGTTCTGCAATGTGGGTCTAACCACCTTCATGGCCTTGTTGAGGAATCTTACTATTAGGTTTATGAGTCGGCTGGACCGCTCTGCAAATGTTATAATTGATCTGATGACAGACCCTGGCCGCAGCTCTGTCAAGTAGGGAGTCAGGTGGCTGAGCGGTGAGGGACTCAGACCTGTAATCTGAAGGTCGCCAGTTCGATTCCTTGCCCAAGTGTCCTTGGGCAAGACACTTCACCCAACTTGCCTCGGGGGAATGTCCCTGTACTTACTGTAAGTCGCTCTGGATAAGAGCGTCTGCTAAATGTAAATGTAAGTACACCTTTAAGATCTGGGAACACTGGCATCAGTGCCTTCTTTCCTTGCATATTTCTATTTAATGAATTGTTTGTTTTTTTGTGTTTTCTTTTTACCATGTCGGCCTTGAGCCTGTAATAAAGTTTATATATATGACACAGCCAGGAATCGAACTGGCAACCTTTGGATTAGTAGCCCGATTCCCTAACCGCACAGCCATCTGACCCCCTCATCTCTTTGTCACTATTCACTTATCTCCTTGTTTACCTACAGTGCTGTCAGGCAAAGATACTCAGGTTGGGGTACCTGCTTACCGGTATTTTTTTCATATTTTGGGGCATTTTTTGTTGTTTGTATTGTGTGATCCCTTGAGGACCTGTGCCACACATGGTTTCCCAGTTGAAATAAAGGTTAAATAAACACAAATACAAGACAGGATTCACAGTGTACTTTGGAAATTGATCTCACTTACATTTGTTTTTCTTGATATGAAATCCTTTAAAATCCAGTGTCTGCAAAGGGGTAGATTAGTAAATCACCACTGGTGATTAATGAAACATATCTAAGATAGATTTGAACATATCTTTGCGTCAAACAACATGGCTGCACACTAAGTGATCATAATAGACTAGATTGGATTTGGCAGGATTAAACACCTAATTATAGTTCCTGTGTTTGATTCTTCCCTGCTGTTTTAAGTTAGAGGGGATAGTATCTTTTTGTCTATATACATTTTAATTAGGGCCTTTTATGTCCCCTGAGAATATTGGAAATCCGTACCTGGTCAGCCCATTATCTTTCAAGCAAGCGCATATGAGTTGAATGTGTATTACCATAAATATGCTAATTATATATGTAACACAGAGCATTAACATAATTTGTTTTATGGCCGTCATTGCGAGACTATGGGACAAATGTACGTGGTTTTAAGACATTGATAATTCATTATCCCCCAGCATTAGATAGTTTATATGCAAATCATATAATAAGGAAAAGGCAGAAACTGACTTAAAAGCTTTATACTCCCTCAGGGCACCCGTTGCTGTATAGTGGCATAAAGAAAGCGACGCTCATTAAAGGAAAGTGCTCTATATTTTGTAGAGGCAATTACATCCTGGACTAGGAGAGCTTGCTTTCAGTCATACCACTTTATGCGTATTCGTGGCAGTAATGTGAGCAACTGGCAATTTGATGATCGGTTGAGCATGTTTGGTCAGACATACGCAAGGATTCTATATTCTGATTACCCTTATACAATCATAAAAGTAATCCATGGTCTAGTTCTTGTTATCTAAATAACTGCCTGATATTTAAAAAAACACACACACAAGGCCCATTTCTGTATTCCATTGTGAGGCTGCTCAATACCATGATGATGTAGGCCTATTTGATGAAACTCCAGAAACCACAACTTGGTGTAAATACCATTCCTGTGTGATAGTGTTCTCTCTGAAGGTCCCTGAGTCGGCGGTGACCTCGAAAGAGCACATTGATCCAAGCGTCACTGCTAGTCTTTAAAGATGAGATAAATGCAATAGCATGCCGCAAGAAAAAGGGTCCCCAGCAACAAGTGATCAATTGTAGTTGACTGATGATTCGCAGCCCATGAGATTAATTGCCTGTGATTACATCCAATGCCATGTCTGTAGGTTTAAACTATGCGTGTGTCTTTTTGTGTTTGTGTGCAGTTCAACACCGTCGCTTCTGTGCCCATAATTTGTTTTACTCATTTGCCCCCCATCAAGAACAATCTACAAAACATTTGTCTGTAAACAGATTTAAATGACACTTGGAAGTTGACAGATAGGAGGTCATGGGGTGTGTGTGTGTGTGCGCGCGCATATGTGTGTGGATATCTATGCATAGCACACCCTGTGAATACCGAAAGCGGTAAACTACTTAGTGTGAATCAATTACCCTCATCTTTAAAAGGCAGTGCATCACCGAACACGTTATCCGCTAATATGCTTCATTAAGTGCTGATGGAAAACAATGAACTCATGTATGCAGTGGTGGCCTTCCAGAACAGCAGGTGCAGGATACTATGAATCACAACCAAAATGGAGGGGGAGAGGGCAGAGTTTAGAACATCTAGTCTGACTTCTGGACAGGTGTTGGGCGTGGCCCGGTTCAGCCTGGAGTGACCCACGGCTGTGTAGGATAGGAGGGCCCTGGATGAAATGTGATTATCTTTCTTTATGGATAATTGTTTGTGTCTCGGTAGATTTTCTCTTTTCTTTTTTTCTTTCCTTGCAATAGCGATGGTGATTTGTGTACTCACCTAGCAGCTGTGATGGTAAGCCTTCCAGCTGCCGTGGAGGGTTAATGCACATCCCTGTCCTCCTCTGCTTTGCTCCATGTTATTACATATCTCCCCCTTTTCCTTTCATTAAAGCACCAGACAAACCGGTGCAAGGACAGCTGTTGTATTAAGAGCGACCTGTTAGCTTTTCACTCAATTAGCAGCTGTGACTGACATCTTTTGATACAACAAATTATTTTGGCAGAAAAACGAATTCTATTGGCAGATGATACTGACACAGCTTGACATAAATTCAGCCAGATAAGAAAGCTGTATTGGGGGATTTTGAGGTACCTTGACCTCTCTGACTGTTTCTACTCTCTGTTTCTACTCTCTGTCTACCTGCCTACCCTGCTGGAGTTCAAGCGGACTTCTGTGTTTGTACTGTCAACATGAACAGTGTGCGGGCGTGGTTGTCCATGGCAACTGTCCGTGAGTGACTTTTACAGTGACCAGGGCCTGACATGGAGCTTCACAGAGCAGATTTACTGTCCTCCCCGGCTTTTATAGAGGAGGTTCCTATCACTGTGTTAGTGCGCACGGGCGTGTGTGCGTGCCTACAGCTCTGAAACCCTGCTTTTACCACGCATGGTTCCTCACGGTGGGCTCATTCAATCTCCCTCTCTTTCCCTAACAGAGAGTAGCTTTTAAAGAGCCAGGGCATTAGGGCACCAATAAGCTGAATTACATGGTTAAGTGCACATGTAGAACAAAGTAAACAACAAACAAATACGATACCTGGCATGACACAGCGCTACTGCGCAACTAAGTATCCAGTCTGAGTGGATAAGGTTCGACCAGGCTGTTGATACCGCAGCCCATTGATCACTCAGTGGTCCGACATTCACACCAGGACATTAATGGTGCAATCTCATTTGAAAGCCATAATCATTTACAATAAACCGGCAGGGAATCAGCATCTGTTAGAATTGAACTGCAGGACAGAATGATGACATGAAAGCTTTGGTGAATGCTTTGCCGTTGGCCAGTATAAAAAAACAAAAACACCCACCAGAAACCGAGTTGTTGGGTGATGTAGAGAGACGATGAAGGATTGTAGCGGTTGTACCGTTCGCTTGTCTCACTGCCCAAAATATGACCCGGCACGGTTTTCACGGCGTGCAGCGCAAACCTTCCGTGTCGGAGACAAACATCTCTTTTATTTTGTTTCTTTTCAGCTTCGTGCGGCGACACTATTGCTCATTGAGCCGTCGAGGCGTCTCCACAAGGCCGCGGTGATAAATGCGTTCCCTAAAACGACGGCAAACACACAGCGCATCCAAACATGGCGGCCGTGACTTCTGTGCCAGAGCTTGTCTCTACCATAAGGCAGCCTGGGGGACTCTCTGCGGTGTCAAGGCCTGGACACCGTATTTCTGCTGAGCTCGCTTGTTGGAATTGAGCCCGATACGTCCTTAACACTTTTATTAGTGGACAGACAGGCTCACCTGTGGCCCTGGACAGAAGTTGACCGAGGTCCTGTTCACAAACACTCATGCCAGAAAGCTGGAGCAGAGAAGTGGAGGAATAGTGTGGCTGAACAGAGTCATTGTTGGCTCCTCCAGCCTCTCTTCCCATCCCCTCCACCCTGCCCCCCCCCCCCCCCCCACTAGCTCAGTTTGTGATTCTCCACAGGGGGTCCTTCAAGACTCCTCTGGCTTTTGAGCTGCTGCTGTGAGACCAACACACTGTACTGTAAGCGCTTAGACTGTGGCTGATTACTTGCTTACATTTAAGTAGCTGTCAATTGGTTACAGAGGGTTTTGGTCTTCTTTTAAGCCCATTATCCTTTTATATAATACACACACACACACAAACACTGTTTTGGGGTCTAAACGGCAAGATATATTACATTACTATAACTTCATTACATCCTTGTTGATAGGACCCCTTCTGTGCTGCTGTTGTCTCCGCATAACCTCTCACTTTTCCATTAACATGTTAATTAAATGTTGGCGAACATTTGACACTTCACAAGCTTTCATATACTGTATTTGAAGTTAATCGAGGTCATATTCTCGATGCTGATGAAAATGCTGATCAGAATAAGGTTCAGAGGTTTCGAACCGCTTTTGTAGCTCCGCATTAAACATGCATTAGAGTTAATTATGTTTTTGCTGAATGACTGAATTAAATCATGATAATCCTTTCTGTTTATTATCGGAGCTAATTACTGGGTAAGCTTATTCAGTCTTCACGGAGGAGCATTTCTCTGTCGTTTCTTTAACTGTTACTACAGTGCAGATGTGATCAAAGCGTTGTCTTGTCATTAACTTCAATCTCTAATCTAGACTTCCACACACATTATACAAATGTTTTTTAATTGTTCTGGTTCTTGATTTTATTAATAATAGGATCAACATCATCTTATAATACTTGTTGCCGATTCACACAGTTTACAGTTGAGGTTCCCTGATACACTAACACACATTAAATCTAGTAAATGGAAAATTCGGAATGCTATTTAGCAGTCAATAGAGTTCTACTTATTACGCCATGACCAAGTCACGTATTGCTGAATCAATTTTGCTTGAATAGAATTATTGGGATGTGATTAGGAGTATTAAGTAAGACATAATATCCTATCTATTATGAGAAACATTAGCACAATAAACAGTGGTCAATGGGTAAATCACCCAGGCAAACATGAATAAAATCCACTCAAGGTTGAATTCACTGAACCAACAGAGAAGCTTGTTCTGACTCAGAGAACAAACACACACTAGCTATTAGTCTGCCAAATAGGCTGTGCAGAACAGTTCAACTCCTTTACCTCGAGAGTAGAGCGATGTGGGAAGGTCTGGGGGTGCAAACCCAACACTTTTTATCGTCCTTACCGCACGAACAGAGCGTGCAAACAAACATTCAAGAAAAAGGATTTTAAAAACGGCATCCAAATATGCAAATGAAGACATGTACACCAAAATGGCTTTTTAATTGACTTTAAAGTATTCAATATATAAGGAAACACATTTCACCCTGAATACAGTCTTGTGGGATATGGTGTTGTTCAGAATAGATAGGGCAAGTCTCCAAATCACTGCCACCAGGTGCCTTCCTGCAGAATGGCACACCTCTGTAGTTACATGTGACCCCATTAGAGGAAAAGGACAATTCCCTCTCGCAAATTGTTTTCAAATTGCTTTAAAAATCAGTACGCATTCTGTCACCGTTGTGAATCTGTGAATAGATTAGAGGAAAGCGTGCACAACATTGCAAAAGAGATTTATTTGCTGTAATCCACATTTTTGTCTTTCTTAAAAGAATGAGTCATGATGGTATGTGATGTGTGAAAAGCCCAAGGACGCTGCCTCTTCTGGGAGCCCATATAATCACTGTCTGCTCTAGTTCTCTATTGATTCCAAAAAGGACACTGCAAGTTTAGCCACAGGCAAGGGGCTGCATTCAATGTATTTAACCCCCTTTAACTGCGCCGTGGATGCGGTTACTCTGGGGGCTTCATGAGAAGTGAATCATGTGCATGGCATTACCTTTACCCAGCCCAGGCTGTTCTGTGAGGTTTCTGTGTGGTTTCTGTGAGGTTTCTGTGTGGTTTCTGTGAAGTTTTTGTGAGGTTTCTGTGAGGTTTCTGTGAGGTTTCTGTGAGGTTTCTGTTAAGTTTCTGTGAGGTTTTAGTGAGGTTTCTATGAGGTTTCTGTGTGGTTTTTGTGAAGTTTCTGTGTACTTTCTGTGAGGTTTCTGTGAGGTTTCTGTGAAGTTTCTGTGAGGTTTCTGTGAGGTTTCTGTGAGGTTTCTGTGTGGTTTTTGTGAGGTTTCTGTGTACTTTCTGTGAGGTTTCTGTGAGGTTTCTGTGAAGTTTCTGTGAGGTTTCTGTGTGTTTTTTCTGTGTGGTTTTCCTGTGTGGTTTTCCTGTGTGGTTTTCCAGACATGAGCTGCCTCCTGTATGTCTCTACAGCAGAGCTATCTTTGACCGGCAGATTGCCACCTTGCCAGTTACTTACAACTCGCTATGGTTGGATTCTAACTGGTCGGGCGTATTATCTGTTTACTATCTGTCCTCACTGCTGATGACCCATGCTCAGAGCACCTCGTCGGATATATCTCTCCCAAAACCAATGTCGGATTGACCCACATTATCCTCAGACCGTTATCACCTAGCTGGGATGTTTATCTGGCTGTCTTCCCCTCATCTGGAGATCAGGACTGACTTAACCACAGAGACATCCAGCTGTCCTCGCTGTTGGCAGGGGCAGTAACCTATCTGGGCTGTCGTGTCAACAGCCTCTCTCACGTCGCTATGTCCTGACCTGCTGTAGGCCAACCAGTACTTGCAAGTAGCCACAAATGAATCACTAACATGGGTTGCTGAATGAGCTGGGCCCCCGATGTACATGTGAACAGGGTTTCCGTTACACTCGCAGAAAACGACACGTTTTGACTGAGTGTCAAATCTCCGCAGAACCGTTTTAAATACTTCTCGAAGGAAAACGGTTCTCGCAGTATTTTGGTTCAGATTAAATTGGATTCATTTAATCCTTTACTTGGGCATTTTGAAACAAAGTCAGAATGGGACTGAGTGTATGCTCAGATGGCAGAACTGCCAGTGGCCTTCCAACCCCCATCATCTTTAATCAGAGAGAGATGGAGAGTATGTGCCTCTCCATGGTTATCAGTTAAGTCTGAGAGGAACAGGATTGTGCAACGCTCTGTCCGTCAGTAGCCTGGACAGGGTCACCCTAGTTTCATTGTCCCAGTGTGCCAGTGATCAAAAGCCCTTGCTGTGAACACCCACCCATTCATATGATGAATACGGATTGAGGAAACGTGTAATTAAAGGCTAGCCCTGCGATACCGTTCTCCCTGCCAAATAACCTGGTCTGCCTTTATTCAGAAGCTCTTTTTCTCTCTCTCTCTCTCTCTCTCTCTCTCTCTCTCTCTCTCTCTCTCTCTCTCTCTCTCTCTCTCTCTCTCTCTCTCTCTCTCTCTCTCTCTCTCTCTCTCTCTCTCTCTCTCTCTCTCTCTCTCTCTCTCTCTCTCTCTCTCTCTCTCTCTCTCTCTCTCTCTCTCTCTCTCTCTCTCTCTCTCTCTCTCTCTCTCTCTCTCTCTCTCTCTCTCTCTCTCTGGGCACATGTTTTATGCCGTTTTTTTTCTCCATGTTTTGGTTTCCATAGATACCACCTTGTTCAGTCACAGTCGATGCCACTGTTGTTTGTTGTGTTTTTTAGTTTCTTGCCTGAATGACCATTAATCACAGCCGTCCATGGTCACCTTGAGTCTCTCTCAGACTCACCTCAAAACGTCTCGACCAACTAGTTCCAGAGTGACGGTCACTATACTGTGGGTGGATCCTACTGACACAGGCTGCGTTTCCCAGATTCATTAAGAAGCTCTTAACGCTAAGAGCTTCTTAGGAGAGCTCTTGGAACGTTCCTAAGAAGCTCTTAGCGTTAAGAGCTTCTTAACGAATCTGGGAAACGCGGCCAATATCAGCAGCTGGTTGTGTTTACTGAGAAGAAAAGAGATACGGTTACGGTAGTGATTCCACCATCTCTCAAACACTTCCCCCCCTACCTCATGAACGCTCATGTCAGACGCAAGGACCTTCCACACTCTGCGTTTTCATTACCTGCTTTGTTTGAGGACTGAGAGTGGCTTTTCTCTCTGCATCAGTATAAAGAGAAGGTTCCCTGGAGTTTCCTGCTCGTTGGGAAGATGGATGGTTCCTGTCTGGGAGGATGTTGGACCAGCACTTCTCCCCAGAGACTCACCTGGAGGCTGTACTCAGCACGCACTACAGTGGCTCTGCCACTTGTACTGCACCTTGCAAAGCCTTTTTTCCAACTTTCTTTTTTTTTTTTTCTTAGGCAAGGGAATTATTGCCTACACTTTCATTTTACTTTATATATTTTGTAACACTTTAACAGGAAATGACACCTGTCACGACTGTGCTTAGTTGATTATACTTATTTGATTAAACTTATTTGATTTATTGACTTCACATCGACGCAACTCATGCAAAGGTTGAGTGCATTACGTAATGGCGACGCAAAACTCAATTCTCAAAATCCACTCTCTCTTCTTCCCTGTCAGTCCCAACCCCAGAGTAGAACTGCTGTGTAGAACTGTTGTAGAACCTATTGAGGCTCACATCCAGTGAAACACTCTGCACTGGCAAACACTGTAAAAACAAAACGCGAAATGGGATTGCATTTCATTCCAGGAAGTTATCACATGATTTATTTAATGTTTGGGGGGGTTTATTTTAGTATCTGATTTCGAATGGCTTCATATTTTATTGAAGTTTAATAAGCAATAGCAAGCTTTGGAGTAGATGAGATATTGTTTTTCTGCCGCAGATTCCGTGTTCGGCTAATTTATTTTCAACTTGTCTCAGCATGTCATACAACTCAGCACTGAGAGACGTGGAAAGTGAAGAGATGCTGAACAGCACTGTGGCATTTCCCATGCGCTTCCAAAGTTTGTGGGGTTATTTAACTGGCTGGCATTTACAAAGGCCATGGCCTTTGCCTGTTCATTTGGTGCCTTCGATGTCAATGTTCCTGTGTTCAACATGAGTTTTTCCAGTGGCGGTGTCAGCGGCCGGGGCCTTCTCAGGGCTGCAGGTGCCTGATCAGCAGGAGGGATTGATCCCCAAGCTGCTCCCTGTGATCTTGTTCACCTGTCAGTCCCTCCCTGGTCTCCCAGGGCTAATCGATGGCCTGCAGCGCCCAGATCCTGTATTCTGCAGAATTGCAATCCCCCCCCCCCCCCCCTCCCTGCTCTCTCAGACAGGGGAGCAAGGGAGATCTACAAGATACCGGTGGCACAGGTTTGACTCACATACACAACGTTAAACGCTCGAGGTTGACACGACGCCTGAACTTTTCCGCCTCGACGTAACTCGTGGAGCACGTGACGGAGACTGCAGAGGTGGAGGAGCTTTGAGAACAGGAAGGAGACAGATCGTCCGTGAGCGACGCGCGGCGCCGGGCTCTGCTACGCGGTTAAATGGATTCCCGGTGCCCCCTTCCCGCTGGAGGGAGGTTAAGGATTGGTGGCCGGGGAGAAACTCCCGGTGTGTTTGATCAGGGCCAGCGCTGCCCTAAACGGAAGACTAATGGGCGGAGGGAGCCTCCCTGACGTGCTCGTCAGAGCCCTGTTCACACGGGCCCCGCCTGTCATCCATCACCCTTCCAGCTGATACTGGGAGCTAGCTGTCCCATTGTGGGGGGAGGGGATGGGGGGTGGGGGGGCGCTAGTGGTCTGAGAACACCCTATCCGTACAGCTTGCCATTAAGAACAGGGTTTGTTACCCCCCCCCCACCACCACCACTCACACACACACACACACACACTCACACACACACACACACCTCACAGATTAAGGTGAAAGATGGGTTGTCTAGTTGAGTCAAGGAGAAGCCACAGGCTGTGCTCTGCTTCTCAAACAGGCTGGATTTCTAATGAAAATGGGGCTCCCATCTTCTCTAATGTTTTCGGTGAGGGTCATATGTTTGCTGTATTACGTGTCGGGAGCGTGCTTGTGATTAGATTCACATGTCAGGAAATATCAGTGATAGCACCTAGCCAAGCATCAGATGATTAAGTGACCATCATTGTCTCTCGAAATATGTTTGTAGTTCAGTGATTAAAAGCCCTGTCAAACAATTACAGTTACAGGCATTTATGAATGGCTTCTGTCTCAGTAGCGACTGACAGTCTCAAGGTATATTTATGTCCTCAATATACTTTCCTGGTTCTCGGGAAGAAGTCTCTTCAGTAAATAATTGGATTTTGCTCCATCGCTTTCTCCCTGTGATGCTTTGAAGGAGAGCATTTGGATGGTTGCATTGAAAGATCGGAGATTGAGGTTTATTGTTGTTCAGACATGAGCCTTTCTATCTCACTCATGGTCCTTGGCGGGTTCTGTCAATATATACAGTGTCATTCTACCCCCCCCCACACACACACACACACACACACACACACACACACACACACACACACACACACACACACACACATACACACACATACACACACACACACATACACACACATACACACACATACACACACATACACACACACACACATACACACACACACACACACACATACACACACATACACACACATACACACACATACACACACATACACACTCCCCCATACACATATCCATGGCAACAACAGCCGTTACATTGTAATTAAAATAACTAATGCCAAAAGTACAAATAGAAATGATCCTATTTCTATCTTTAAATATATTACCATAGTATTGACTATGCCATTGTGAGAAGGAAATTGTTGAAAACCTCAACAATGACTTTTCCTAGGAACAAACCAAGGCAATTAGAAATCAGAACATCATAACATACAGTATAGAGGGGTTGAGTGAGATGTCAACACGCACACACAAACGCACGCACACACACACACACACACAAACACACACACACACACACAAACACACACACACACACACAAGAACACACACAAGAACACCCACACTTACAGATACACAAAGGCAGTCATTCACACATAATGTACCTGGTTTGTACCACATAAGGTACTTGGTTTGTTCCGAGGAAAAGTCATAGGACTGAAAACTCTTCCCACAAAGAGGAATAAAGGGAGATGTTAGAATGCACATTCTGTGTTCTCCCAACCACTTATGCCATACTGAATCACTGACGTCGCTGTGGATGTCTTGCTTTGTGATTTTTCGCTGTGTGACGCTGTTTGTCTTGTCTTGTACCTCCAGCTGTTTCTATTAGCTGTAAATGAAATGCCCACAATGTCCTTTTTGTGTCTTACAAGTAGCAATCTTCCAGCTCCTGAAAATATTGGAAGAATGGAATGTGAATGCAAGAATTACAATTCAAACTTCATAACTCGAAACTAGCCTTTTTTCAGGAGTGTACAATCCAGCCATTTCTATATAGGTTCTAGGTATAGCAGTTCAGCAGGCGCGTCTGTCCTCTTGTCTGCTTATCTGGAGATTTCAGGTTCTCGTCGGAGCGTGTCAGCAGCTGTGGTCTCAGTAAGCCTTGCTAAAGTGCCTTTCGTGTCTTTTCACCAAACCGCCTCAGTATCTCCCCGTTCAGCCAGGAAAGAAACTCGATCGAAAACACACGGTTGGGTCTCTCATTTACGACGCCATGCCTGTATTTACATGGTTTTGGTATTTGTTTGAAGCAGATGGCATCCCAGGAAAAACATGGAGCAGTGCTTCTCCCTGCAGACACAGCAGCATCTTACCAAGGAGATGTCAAGTCAATGTTTGGGAAATTGTGTCCAACTGCACCTTCCATGAACTCCCACGGAAAAGTCCAGAAAGGCCTGCTTCCGATGGCGTCGTCTCTAGGGATGTTCGGGGTCAGCCCGACACGCGTTCTGTTGTCGTGGCGACTGAGAGACGTCACCCCATTCGCCATTCAGCAACAAAGGCAGCAACCCAGTGAGGTCAGCTCTCCATGGCGCTGTGGTTCTGCTGCACCTTGCTGGAGAACTCTCTTCTGACCACGGCTTATTTGATCACGTCTCTCCTCGTGGAGCTTAATCCAGACCCCAGAGGAACGGTCTGCGCTGTGCCATGGACTCCCAGCTGGGCCCGTGCCAGCTTCCTGCCAGCCTCCCCCGCCTCCCCGCCCTCCTCCACCCGGCACACAGACTGGCCCAGCAGGGGGGGGTCGAGGCTGTATTCACAAGCAGGATTCTCCGGTGCCCATATCTGAGCCTGACTCTCTCTGTCAGGGACGGCTGGTGGTGGCTGGGAATTCTCCACAGAAGCCTTTCCACCAGCTACATCACAGCCCACTTAGCAAACAAGATGCATTAATTGCTTCAGTCTCGTTACCTCCGTGAGTAAACACAGTAAACATCCTTAGCTGAGATGAAATGAAGCGTACTGTCAATAATGTGCATTTGTCTGGAGGAGGTAGCGAGGTCTGTGGATTTGTGTGTGTGTGTGATCATGTGTGTGTTTGCACAAGCATATGTAAGTGTGTGTGTGTTTGTGTGATCATGTGTGTGTTTGCACAAGCATATGTAAGTGTGTGTGTTTGTATGATCATGTGTGTATGTGTGTGTGTGTGTGTGTGTGTGTGTGTGTACGTGTGCACAAGAAAGCAAGTGCGAGCCTGCTTCCACTCCAGACTCCACACAGGCAGACATTGAGTCATCAATGAATGACTCCATGCATGGAGTGCCTCCATTCCCCATCACCGAGCTCCCCTATCTACACGCTCCGGCCAATGCACGCTCCAGCCTGGATACAAGCATCCATTCATGAGCGTGTTTTAATCCCCCAGAGAACACACAACTTCTAATACCCAGACCTCACATGTGCATTAACCTCTCCCTGCTGCGTGTCTGCTTGATAGCAGGAGAGGGGGGGGGGGGGGGGTTTGACTGAAGACTGTGAGGGATGGTTAGCATGTACAGCGGCAGTTGCGTGTTAACTGGAACAGCAAAGCATTGGACTAGTGAGGGCTTCTGTGCTGCCGTCTCCGATTCCTTGTTCAACATCTTGTCTGGCTTCACGTAGACCTTGCCTTTAGTCGTTGGGTCATCATAACAATTAGATCATGTAGAGCTGCTGAATTATTCACAAGGCATTAACCTTTGTGGTATTGCATGTGAGATCATTGCGAACGAAATAAGCTAGCTGTAAATATAGCCCACTGGATGGATGATGCATGACATCAACTAACATTTTCTTATCATCCATTGGTGCTTTGCTTAGGAAGTCAGACGATCTGTAGTGGCCTCCTTGCGAGGTAGGGAGACTGCAGTGCAGTGAAGAAGCACAGTGGACGCATGCCTGTGTGTGCAAAGATCAAGATATCTTTCTGTTTTGCTGCTGTGTTTATTGTCCGCACCGACATCACCAGAGCAAATGCCTTGCATGTGGAAACATACTTGGCAATAAACTGGTTTCTGATTCGGATCGACTCGAGTCCATGTCACCTTGCGCACTCAAAGAACCTCTCTGTTTTGTGTGTCTCACCAAACAAAGCAGTCGTCAATACAGCACTGTAAGTGACTGGGTCAACTGGGTACATGCCCTCCAACGTCACACACCTTTTTACCTCAGAGCTGTGTGATAGGAGAGGGAGAGAGAGGAGCAGTTGAATCAAGGGAAGTGGTGTAAGACACCTCTCCCTGGAGTTGGAAGAGAGATTTGGAGAGCACTTCGGGAGCTACAGGGACCCAGAGGCGGTGATGGTTGTGTTCTGACAAGCCTGTGTTTCTCTCACCTGGCCTGAGTTCAGGTCTGGCTCGCTCCCATAACACAAGGACACAACACCACTGTCCTAGCCTCCTCCCCCACATGTCTCCTGGACTGTCATTGGTTCTGTCACCTGTCACTCACTAGTCTAATGCTTTGTCAAGTTCACTTCCAGGGGGCACAGAGGAAAAGTCCCGATGTCACTATCATGATTGACTGTTGAAAGCACGAGTCTTAGTCGGTTGTTTGGATTGAATGTGTGTGTGTGGGGAGCCCATTGGATCGTCGGGGTCAGGGTTAGTTATTAATCAACACACACACAGAGAGGTTGCTCGTTACTCAGACGAGGTGCTGCAAAGTGGCCTCCTGTTCTTCTCTCTCTCTCTCTCTCTCTCTCTCTCTCTCTCTCTCTCTCTCTCTCCCTGGTCTCTCTCTTTCTCTCTCTCTCCCGGTCTCTCTCTCTCTCTCCTCTCTCTCTCTCCCTGGTCTCTCTCTTTCTCTCTCTCTCCCGGTCTCTCTCTCTCCCTCCTCTCTCTCTCTCCCTGGTCTCTCTCTCTCTTTCTCTCTCCACCTCCGAAGACGAGACAGACCTCTAATTGACTCCCATCTTACTGCCCTGCATTAGGCCTTAGCGCTCAGTGGTTTTGCGAGATTTGAAAAGTTCTGGTAATACATTAGCGGCTCCTGTTAGCTTCTAATCCCATTTGGCCTGCGGAGAGAGAGAGAGAGAGAGAGCGAGAGAGAGAGAGAGAGAGAGAGAGAGGGAGAGAGGGAGAGAGAGAGGGAGAGAGGGAGAGAGGGAGAGAGAGAGAGAGAGCGGGTGGCAGCGTAGTCACTCAGCTGAGAGAATGGGGGAGATGTGCTTTAATAGAAGCTGCTCTAATTCAATTGACACAAATGTGTGGCTTTAATGGATTTTTACCTGGCGGGCGCCGAAAATGGGAGATTTGAGGGCATATTAACAGGTTGAAAGTAATTCAAGTCTAATTACCATTTTTGTTCGGTGGGCGTTCGGGATCGAGTCAGTGACATCCAGTGAGATTATGATCTAGTGCCCCAACCACGTGAGTGGAGTTTGTCGATTCGGCTCCTCAAGTGCTCTCCCTGCCTGTGGGGGCTGGCTTTTATCTCCACGGCGACATTTGATGTCTCCCCCCCCCCCCTCCCACCTCCCTGGAGCCCTCGTGCCCTCCCACACCCCCTCCCACCCCGCGCCGCTCAGGAAGCTGGGACTCCTCTCCGGGCTCGTCGTCCCTTTTGTGTTTCCAGAGGGTGAGGAGGTGTTGTGTCTCGTGTTCTGGCTCTCTCAGGGAGGGGAGGTGGGGGAGGTGGGCGAGGTGGAGGGGGGCTGGGGGTGACAGGGGGAGGCGCACTCTCCTTTCATTCCTGCTTCCCGTGGAAAGGTCAGCGTGTCTGGGAAGGGGACATGTCGATCACAGGAGCCCTCCCGACTGCCTTCTCATCTACCACTGAGCTGCTGAGGGAGGGGGCCCCTGAGGGGGCCGTGAGGGCGGCCGTGAGGGGGGCCGTGAGGGGGGTCTCTCACCACGAGGACTCCCCGCAGCTTATCAGCTCTGCTGCACAAAACCAAGCGTTGTCATGAATAACTTTCTTGAAGAAAGAATTTGGATTGTAAGAAGCCTCCAGCGAATTAACTGATCTTAAACATCGACGTCAGTCAAATGGTTCCAATTGTGTCTCATACATTTAGACCGTTTAAGTTGAACATTTTGGAGATATTGGCTAAGTAATAAAATCAAGTATTCCTTTCTGGATCGTGTTTTGATAGAGAAGGCACAGTCTTCATATTAGTGCCGTTCAAACCAATTAACTCTGTTCCATATTTGTATGCAAGCAACCTCTTTGTACTTAGCATTCACAAGCTGGTGTAAAGTAAATTAGCTAAGGGTGTCACAACATTTGTCATTTGTACAGCATTCTTCAGAGTTTTCGGAGCGATATGGCAGATGATCCACCCACGCTACACTTTGTTCTCTACCCCCCCCCCCCCCCCCCCTCCTCCGCCCTCCTTCTCTCTGGAAGCTTCCAAACATAGTTTGCATTGATTTATTCTCTTCCACCAATTAAAAGCAATTTTGTGAGCATTAGAGTAAGCCATGCCGGGAGCCTTGCACCACAGCAGGCTGTTCATTACCTCTGTGTGTGTGTGTGTATGTGTGTGTGCCCACGCAATTAAGGTGTACATTAGGTGTTTAAGCGTTTGTGTGAACCGCAAAAGAAAGATAGAATTCATGCGTATCCTTGTGTGTGTGTGTGTGTGAGTGTGCATTGATTCATAGGTGTGTGTGCGGGTCCCTACGTGTGCATGTGTGTCTATCTGACATTCATGTCACGTGCCGGGCATTAGCTCTCTGTTCTCAGAATGAATCCTCTGCGTTGCTGGAGCAGTGTCAGTAGCCATGGTGTGCTGCCACACCATGCTTATCTTCCACCCACGCTCTGCCCCCGTGGGTCTGCAGAGGGGCCCGGGGGTGGTGAAGAGGTCCGTGTGTGTGTGGAGAGGAAGGGGAAGGGTTTCACAGATGATAGGAAGACGCTAGTGTAAATAACCCAGGGCCGCGATGGCTGGCTGACACAGCCGGAGAGCAGACGGAAGGCCAAGCATCAGTGAGGAGGGATCCTGTCCCTCTCTCTCTCTGTCTCTCTCTCTCTCTGTGTCTCTCTCTCTCTCTCTCTCTCCCTCTCTGTCTCTCTCTCTCTGTCTCTCTCTCTCTCTCTCTCTCTGTCTCTCTCTCTCTCTCTCTCTCTCTCTCTCTCTCTCTCTCTCTCTCTCTCTGTCTCTCTCTCTCTCTCTCTCTCTCTCTCTCTCTCTCTGTGTCTCTCTCTCTCTGTGTCTCTCTCTCTCTGTGTCTCTCTCTCTCTGTGTCTCTCTCTGTCTCTCTCTCTCTCTCTCTCTCTCTCTCTCTCTCTCTCTCTCTCTCTCTCTCTCTCTCTCTCTCTCTGTCTCTCCCTCCCTCCCTCTTGTGTTGTTGTCTCTGGACCATCAGCGTTCGTCTGGGAGCCCCTGCAGGAGCTGCTGATCTCTCCGCTCTGCCAGCTTCCAGAGCCACATGTATGGATCTGTGTTCTCCTGTCCCCGGGGAGCTAGTCCTCAGCAGATTCTTGTCGCAGTCGACCAGCTGACCACCGTGCAGAAAGAACCATTTAACATCTGAGGGAGCTGAAGCTTCAACAGGCTTTCCACTTACAAACTCTTTCCTCTAGGTTTCAAGCTATTTATTTCCTGCCGTTTCTCCAAAAGTAGAAATTAAATGAAAAATAAGAGTGTGGAGGAATGGAAAACAAGTGTGAGGGTAAATCTTTTTCCTGCCGCCGGCACCGCGTGGCATTATCTCCCCGTTACAGCTTAGTGGAGGCCCGCTCGTGTGCCTCTGAGAGTGTGTGTGTGTGTGTGTGTGTGTGTGCATTTGAGAGGGTCTGTTGTGCTGTAAATGATAGGCATGTTTACCCATACGCACGCGTTCGTCTGCAGATTAGCCTGCCCCAGGAATCAGTGGAAATCCACCCTCCTCAGTATGTGTCGGTTTGATCTGCTTTACCTGCTCTCTGTAAATCTGCTCCTGTCTGGAGCCTCTGACATTTTTATGTCCTGGGACCTGGATGGTGCCACACGGCACAGGATATAGGAGCTGTCCTCCTAATCCTCTATGGAAATCAGAAACTGTACAAATCACAAGTTAACGGGCCGTCCGAGTCGATGGGTTCCATCTCTCTCTGTGTGTGCTTACGAGCACACCAGCAGTGTCTTGGGTTCTGTTCTGTTCCATTAGGGTCTTTTCATTTTGAAAGATAATTCCTCCTCGGTGAGAGCCCCTAAACCCATGTTGTGTAAACATTGGAACCCACAAAGGAGTGTGTTTTGGATTGTTTTCATGTTTCTCCCACTGCTTCTTGGTGCGTGCGTGCAATCTTCCTCTCCCTGAGTTCCTCCTGACTGTCATCAAAATCCAATTAGAGGAGGAATTTCCAAAGAAGTGCGCAGAACAGCGCGCCATGATACCAAGCTTACAAACTTTGATGCGGGCCGCGCCATTCTCTCTCCCCTTCGCACGCATCGTGTTCACACAAAGACTTGTGTAATTGGCAAACAGATATCTAGACGAAACAATTTCCCTCCCTCTCTTCACGGGCCCTCAGCAGAACAATGGAAGCGCCGGCGGTAATCTCCGCGGTGAAGATTTCAGAAAACTGAAATGAAAGACACGTCTCCTCCGCGGCTGGAACCGCGACTGCCGTGGCGCTACGGTCGGCACTCGCGAGCAAGGCCTACGAAGCACTCACGGCGCAACGAGTGAAAGCCAAAAGTTCACGAGCATTCCTGTCACATCGGTTTCAGTCCTCTCCTCTGTCTGAGTCATCTCAGGTCCTGTCTCCGGCTTCGGCTCTGGCTCCGAGCTGCCTTGACCCTTGTCAGTCTGGGGGGAAGCGATAAAATCCATCCGACTATATATTAGATGCAAATATTGACATGGACACAGGTGGGGAATTCTAAACGCTCTCTTATCATTCCTGTTGACATTGGCGATGGTTAAGAGAGACAGACGATGAATAATTCATGCTGGGATTAAAAGTGCGGCCTGATGCGGCCTGATAGACTGTCCGGAAAGATAGCCGCGGTATCTGAAGATGATGCTGAAGGCTTGTTGACAGCCCGTCCACTTTGCTCTCGCACAACTCACACAGTTGTTCTTTAATCACTCAATTTATTTATGAGTTTACACCGCTTTTTACATCTCCTCACTTTGAACAAAACGCTAATTATAATCCTGCTCCCATCCTATTAACATTTCATCATGACTAAAAACTGCTTACGAAGAACTTGAGTAGTACTTTTCCCTCAGACGGCAGATATTTCAGTCTCTTAATAGTACACCATCTGTTTTCGTTCGTCTTTGAATGCTAGGGATGAGCAGCACGACAGATTGATTTAACTGGCTGCCGAGTGCACAGTCACGCTCTGTGACGGCAAACAGTCCCTCATCCTCACGCTCTGACTTCATGGAGTGTCAGAGGGGAGAGGGCAGCTCTGTCACACCACAGCGGCCTGAAGATAAATGACCTGACTCTCTCTCTCTCTCACACACACACACACACACACACACACACACGTATACTGTAGCATGTCCCCACAGACACACAAACACAACACAACACACACACACACGCACACGTACTGTAATATGTCCCCACAGACACACAAACACAAATCAACACGCACACAAAGCATGCCCTCACACACACACACACACACACACACACACACACACGTATACTGTAGCATGTCCCCACAGACACACAAACACAACACAACACACACACACACGCACACGTACTGTAATATGTCCCCACAGACACACAAACACAAATCAACACGCACACAAAGCATGCCCTCACACACACACACACACACACGCACACGTACTGTAATATGTCCCCACAGACACACAAACACAACACAACACGCACACAAAGCATGCCCTCACACACACACGCACACGTACTGTAATATGTCCCCACAGACACACAAACACAACACAACACGCACACAAAGCATGCCCTCACACACACACGCACACGTACTGTAGCATGTCCCCACAGACACACAAACACAACACACACACAAAGCATGCCCTCACACACACACGCACACGTACTGTAATATGTCCCCACAGACACACAAACACAACACAACACGCACACAAAGCATGCCCTCACACACACACGCACACGTACTGTAATATGTCCCCACAGACACACAAACACAACACAACACGCACACAAAGCATGCCCTCACACACACACGCACACGTACTGTAATATGTCCCCACAGACACACAAACACAACACAACACGCACACAAAGCATGCCCTCACACACACACGCACACGTACTGTAATATGTCCCCACAGACACACAAACACAACACAACACGCACACAAAGCATGCCCTCACACACACACGCACACGTACTGTAGCATGTCCCCACAGACACACAAACACAACACAACACACACACAAAGCATGCCCTCACACACACACGCACACGTACTGTAATATGTCCCCACAGACACAGAAACACAACACAACACGCACACACACACACAAAGCATGCTCTCACACACACACGCACACACAATCATACTGTATGCACTACATGTGTGCACTGTCAAAACAGCTATTTGTTTGGGGAAATGGATGAAAGATACTGGTTAGATCTCTGTATTAAAGAACACACAGGTTCACAGCAGCACGTCATGTAGCTTCCAACTAAAGAGGGCCTACATGCAATATTTTTCTCAAACTCACATCTGTGGTTCTTCAAGGGGGGCAATGGGTTTGCCTGATGTTGCAAAACATTAAAAATGTTTTTTCTTGCAGTCACTTGCAGTGACTTTGGGTATCTGTAGAATGTTGATTAGCCTCGGAAAATCAAGTTTGCGGTCTGGTGTTGTTGTTGTATTTGTTGACTCGAGGGTAATGTGTTTGTGTGTGATTTGTGTACGTGTGTGTATTTGCATGAGCGTGTGTGTGTGTGTGTATGCGAGAAGCCTAAGGTAGTTATTGTTGTAGACATGAATGCTGCAGCCTCCGTCAGCCTAAAGCAACACACCATCACCCCCCCCCCCCCCACCTCCGTCCCTTCCCTTCCCCCAGACACCACAGTCAGCCTGGCCTCACCCCCCGCCGTGGTGCCTGACTCCCCACCCAGCGCTGATGTAGGTTGGTGAACCAGGACGAACTCCCCCACCCCCCACCCCCCCATCCCATCCACAGGGCCTGCTGTTGGGGGATGCAGATGGGGCTCGGCAGACTAATGGAGAGGAACTGCTGGAGTTAGAGGGTCAGCTGGGAGAACCGGTGTTCCCCCGCAGAGCGGAGCCAGACCCTGAGAGGGGAGGAGAGAAGGAGTGTAGCCCGTGCGTCCAGGCAGGAGGGCGGGTCTGTGGGCGACGGCAGCAAAGGGAGACTTTTCCAGTGTCGCTCAGCTGCCAACTTATTGGATTTCCTCGGAAGATGTTTATATCCTTCTCTCACACGCCGAGGGACAGCTTCCCGTTTCTAGTTATCTCATCATAATTTATCGAGGGAGCCACAGAGGAGTCCGAGTGCGGCTCCAGCCGACAATCAGGGCCGGGCTCCGAGGGAGGGGAGGGGGAGCGCTAGGTGGCAGGGAGGGTCCATGTTTTTCCCTTTGCTCCAGGTGAAAGGATCATGATGAGGTGAAATGGTGTAGGAATTGACCGTGGACCGCACTGGGTTCCCATGATTGCTTCAGGCCTCGCAGACTGTGTCCGCTGCCCCGTGTTCGACTCGGGTTTTTATTCAGCGCTGCTCGAATTCGAAAGGTTTTTTTGGGCGAGAAGTGGTTTGTTCCTCGACCCAAACCAGTGTACCGTATTAACATTTTAAAACTCTGCCACGGTGCTGGAGTTCGGTGTGAATTCCTAGCCCGGCAGTTCTGAAAAGCAACATGTTCTTTGCCCTTCCTTTTACTGTAGAGTAAAGAAAATAGAGCCTAATTCCTAGTTTCAGTGTTTGTGGAAGAAACAACCTGATGTTGCTCTGTTTATCTGGGTCCCTAATCGTAGCGCACCTAAGATTGACATCCTCGCGGTTTGTTAGAAAGCCAAAGTTTTGTTTGCAAAAAGTTTGAATGTTTGTCTGCTTTAAAGCTTTGCTGTTTGAATCATGTTAACCCCACAGGGGTGATGCACACCAGGAGTTACAGCCAGTATTAGAAGACTTCAGATGGACAGACCAGACTGTGAGAGGTCTCTCAACATACTGGATGCAAGGCCGTATTGACCATGAGGTCAATACAGTAAACTGCACTTTTACTATTCACCAAGGATATCTGGGTTGGACATGGCACGTCGGCACTGTAATGATTAGGATCCCCTGGGCTGTCTCGAACATTCTGCACTCAAATGTCTCCATGGAGACCGTGATGGACATTCTGTCTATTCAAGCACACACACACACACAGCGTAGAAATGTTCTACCTTCAATGTTCCATTGAGAGGGAGTGAGACGGAGAGAGAGGAGGAGAGAGAGAGAGAGAGAGAGAGAGAGAGAGAGAGAGAGAGAGAGAGAGAGAGAGAGAGAGAGGGAGAGAGGGAGAGAGGGAGGGAGGGAGGGAGGGAACGAGGGAGGGAGAGGGAGGGAGAGAGCAAGAGAGAGATGGAGAGAGGGATAGCTAAGGAGACATTGAGTGGCTGAGAAAGTCTTAAAGTCTGTCCGTTTTTCAATTTTATTGAGCATGAATCCCAAGCTCCGTCGCTGCCTCCCTGTTTCCATAGAGGGTTTGTCCTGTACTATAGAAGCATCCCATCAGATAGAGGGCTGCCAACAACAGCGTCATTACTGGGAACATGGATGCCCACGTCAGACAGAGAGAGACGCAGCTGGTGGTGAGCCGTCCTATCCCCTGGTTGAAACCCTCCTGGGAGAGGATCATTAGCCCCTGTACGGCCCTCCTATTCTGGAAGGAGTGGAACCCTTCCATCTGTTGTCTTCCACATCCTGCCCTTCAATTCTGGATCCTGTCATCGAAGCAGGAAGGCTGTTTGACTCGTTTGCCTGAAATAACGACGGTTCTCGTTTGTTCTCCGTTTGGTGCTACTTTGTCATTGCCGGTGTGGTGTTTTCAGACCACCAGAACGCCACTGCCATGCAGCACACCAGAGTTTGATTGCAGAGTACCTCCGGGGGAAACAGAGTGAAACTCTAGTCTTTTATACCCCTACATCAGTTGTTTGTGGGCCAGTTGCCCTGAGGCAACAGGTTCAACCGTGCAAAGAGATAGCATAGTCGCGGGAACATATTTTATCGGGGGTGGGGGTGGGTGGTGGGGGTGGGGGTGGGTGGTGGGTGTGGGTGGTGGGGGTGGGTGGTGGGGGTCAGAAGTCTGATTGCTACCTCTGACTGCCCTTTACTGACCTCCATCCTTTGATGACATAGAGAAAGGGAATCTATTTAATTTCTCTCTGCCACTTTTCCCTCCAACCCCATGCTGTTCTGTGTGCGATGAATGTGCAAATGACTAATGGTGGAGATTTTTTACATTGTAGATGGTCGCCGTAAACATTATTCTCCTTTGTAGTCTGTCGAGGCAAAAGGACATTGAGTCTGTAATTTGCCACAGTCAGAGAACACCTTTCATAACAGCCATTCTTCGGTTGAGACGGAGAAAGTGAATATACCTAATCATACGAGCCATTTCTTGGATAGACATGAGACATAGAAGTGGCATGGCCATGACTCAGAGTACGTACGCTTGTCTGTTTGATTCTGGCTAAAACAAAACAGTCCATTCATTTAAGGGAAATGGCATTGGGTCGACCACGCATTTGTATGTGCATCAAGATGTGTATTTCCTTTCCATGCTATTTGCTTTTCACATGTATATGTTCCCTGTGTTATTTCCTCATCACGTGCAGTTAAAGTTTATATGAACTGATAGCAGATGTTTTGAAAAAACCCAGCCGTGTCTTTCACCCTGTTCCCTCCAGTGGAAGCGTCTGTCCTCCAGACGGCAGACGTCTGCTGTCTCTGAAGACAGGCAGACCTGTCCTCGCCCGTCTGATCCTGGTTTGTTGTGTGTGTGTGTGTGTGTGTGACCTCAGCTGGTGTGCGTCTGAGCTGGACATGCTGAATCATTTAGATCAAGGGGGCTTTCTCAAGCAAGCCACCCGTGTGATTAACCCCCCCTCCTCCCTGCTCTTTTCTGCTTTCTAATCAGCGCCGCGGTCGAGTTACACCACGTCCGCTTCACAAACGTAACAAACGTCATTTCCACTCTGATCATGGTGTTTAACTACTTGATCATCCGTGGCTCCAGTGCTGAATGTAAACCCGAGGTTCTCTGTGTGTGTGCTGCTCCTCCAGGGTAAAGCTGAAAGAAGGCCTGACCTTCCTGGGGGCGCGGCCCAGCAACCCCACCCTGTGGATGGTCAGCCAGGACGCCCGGAGCGAGGGCCACCGCGTGGTCACCCTCCACTGCCGGAGGAAGGAGGCCAGCTACGGACAGAGGTGAGCACCTGGCAGGCCCTTATGCCACCTCATCACCAGTTCCTCACGGTTCCTAGAGGTTCCTCATGGTTCCTAAAGGTTCCTCACTCCTTCTTCAGTGTTCCACATGGATCATCGCGGTTCTTCAGTGTTTCACATGGACCATTGCGGTTCCTCAGAGTTCATACACGTTCCTCAAGGTTCCACAGGGTTCCCCTATGGTTCCTCGGTATCATGTGGTGCTCAGTTTCCACTTGAGAGAAGGAGTGTCTTTGCTCTCCGTTCCGGATAAGAGGAAGATAACGGCTCATCTCCAAGCCTCTTGGCTCATTAGCATTTTCATTTCCCTACTGGAATAGCCTTCAAGATGTTTTGGTCATTTCCTGTCCGTATTTACATCCTTAAATTAATCTGGCAAATAGGAAAGTGATTCCCAGGATGTGGGAAAGGTTGCCGTGTTAATTAAGAGCAGATCCAAAGCCTTTGTATGTTCTAATGGTTTCTCTCCACGGATCAGGAAGTTGAGCTAATAAATCTAACTTTCTAGTGACAGGTGTAATTTTACGGATTAGTGCCAGATTCGGGTTTTGGGAAGTTCTGCCTATTAGATCCGTGGCCATCATTGCTCAAAACTTCCTCCAAGGAAAATAGATGGCTTTAGAGTTCGCTGTAACATTTAAGCCAGTTCTGCAGTTGTTCACAACGTAGCCTTAGTCTATAAAATTAGCTCATGTACAGCAGGCACAATCTGCTTCATGTCTCTGATATTAGCCAGTCAGTGTTTTACATCTTTTATTTATTACAATAATTTGGATGATTACTCAATGTTATGACTTACAGGATAGCGACAGCATTAAAAAAACGATTACCCCCTTAGACTCTGCCCCCTTTCCAGTCGAGAATCGTAAAGATCTGATTGTAACAAGTGTAGCGATGACTTTCAGAAAGGATAGCAATTTAGAGGTTTTGTGAGGAGGCACATTAAAGGATGGATTCAACATCCAGCAGCTCACGCTGTCAGCTCCACCCCCCCCAGCCTCCCCCCCCCAGCCTCCCCCCAGCCTCCCCCCCCCCAGCCTCCCCCCCCCCCAGCCTCCCCCCCCCCCAGCCTCCCCCCCGCGGTCTCCCCTGACTCAGGCATTGTTCTTCCCTCTCGGCACCAAAGGCTCACTCTCTCACACAAGTACGCCGTTAAATCAGTTTTTATTGATTTAAGTGAGGGAGTGGGAGACGAGAGCAGGCATATTTAGTCTAATCCCTGCCTGTTGGGTCGTGTTGGATAGACTGGTCTGTAATCCCCCCAGCTGTCCAAGTCACTTCACCGAGAGGCCCAGAGACGCCCGCCTCGCACTACAGACAAGGATCTATTTTTCTTCTTTTCTTTTTTTTCTCCCTTCTTTCTTCTTCTTCCCTTTCCCGTTGCCCCCTCGCTCCTCGTCCACGCACGATGGAGGGGATTAAAGGTGGCCATCTCATCTTTTCAGCTGTCATCCTATTTCTCTGCCTTCCACTCTTGCTGTTTCTTCTCCTCCTCCCCCCCCCCCCCCACCACCCCTCGTTCCTCCCACCTCCTCTCTCTCCTCTCCTCCTCCCTATAGGGGACGGAGAGATGAGTTGTGGCGGGGACGTGCCGGATCATTCCGCCCCTGCTCCAGTCGTGCTTCACCTCCACTCCTCCTTTGATCACGTGGAGGCGTGATTAACCGTCTCATTACCAGTGTCCAAGCACGGCTCACCTCCCCTCAGGTTGCCAGGCACGGCTCACCCCCCCTTAGGTTGCCAGGCACGCTGGACAAACCCCCCCCCCCCCACCGGCAGCACCGGGGTCTGTGCCCTTGAAAAGCTACCAGCTCACAACTCCATCCTCTTTCAGTCACATCAAGTCTATGAAGTGTATGAAGTCTATAGGGGGTTCGCCTAATGTTTATATAGTTGCCCATAATCACTTCTGAGGACTGCAACGGTGTAGAAGGCGCTCTATTCCGGACGCATGCTGTACAACAGAGTACAGAGGAAGAAGAAGCCACTGGCCAAGATTCAAGTGCTGGCTCAGCTTAATATCATGTGCCATCAAATCTCCCCCGTGCATGTCAAGATACAAAAACAGGCGTCCGCTAAAGTGGTCTTTTCAGTGGCGTGGTGGCATCCTGCAACCCACTGCACGTCACGGGGGATCAGCGCTCGCTTGAGGAGCCCAGGAACCCTGAGTCACACGCCAGGTGCCGGCCGGAGAGCACTCCAGGAGATTGGAGTCCCTCGCAACGCCGTTAAAGACATTTAAAACAACAACCGCCCACACGCTTCCCCCGGCATGTCATAACCCAGTCTAAGTGGAGCCCTCTCGCTCGGTCCCTCCACCACCCCCCCCCCCCCCCCACACCTCCACCCCTTCAGTCAAAGACTTGTGTCTGGACCCACTTAATTAAGAGGGTGTCGGCCCAGATGGATGTGTGTGGTGTGGCACCAGTTCATTAATCCCCGGTCCTTACCAGTGGGGCAGGGCTCGTGTAGAGCACTAACAGGATCTTTAAAGAGGCCGCGAGGTCATTAGCGACCCTCCCTGAGTCCCCGCCGCCAAGCCCTGTCACTCACCGTCTGACTGACGGGGCTGCCGTGGCGACAGGGTTGGAGGGGGGGGGGGGGGGTAGGGGATGACGATTTTGTTCCCTCCACAATTTGTTCTTTTTCTTCCTGCACTTTGTTTCACAGGAAACGACACGTCCTCCGCAGGATCGTTTGTCTTATTTGCGAATTTGCCTAAACCGCTGTCTTCCTGTCTGCTGTGAGCACAGTGTCCTGTGGACAGGACAGTAAGTGCGGACGCTCAGGGGGGTGGGAGGAGGGGGCGGGGAGAGGAAGAGATCAGTATGTATCTAAGAGAGTCAAAACACTGGGTAACGGGCTGCCGGCCCTACACTTTGCTGCTGCATAAATCAGAGCAGAAATGAAATGGGTCTATTACATTAGCACCAGAGTGGGCTGTTAACAGGACAGTCTTAATGATAACTGCCTTAATAATGAATCATGTCTCTCTCCAATATAGTCTTCATCAAAGCCAGTCTGGCATTTTCACCAATATAGGATCGTGTCTGGGCCTGCTCAATTGATATTCTCCTCTCACAATAGAGATGGCGTGTGATCAATGCTTCCCTTTCTCCCTGTCTGCCCAGTTGTGTCACAGCCTCCTCGTCATGAAGGAGAGATGGCTTTGCAGTTATTAGGTTCTGTAATGAATAGAGGATGGGCGAGCCACATACAAGTACATGCAACATTGTGAATCAGTCCCCCCCCCTCTCCCCCACCCCCCCAACCCTCCTCGCTTTCGAATCGGAGCCTGCCTCGGCTGAAAGCTCTTTCTGGAACATCCACGGACACACCAATCTCTCCCTTGATTACATCCGGCTAAAAAAGGCGTCGCTGCTCTCGTCGTTGTCGGCCAAGGGGAACCGCTATCAAGGACCTGCTCGCCTCCCCTCTTCCTGTGCCGTGCAGGAAGCTCCTGCTGCAGGCAGGATGGACAGTAAATACCCATCAGCCCTGAGAATAACAACACAGGAAGGGGTCGGCTATTAGAGACTCAGGAGAGCGTGTCGTCGAAGCGTTGTGGTCCTTGGCACACGAGGAGAACCCTCCCCCCCCCCCCCCCACAGCTCCCTGTGTTGGTGGCGAGGGGCGGGGCTGGTGAGCGGATGGGGGGGGTTGATGCTGCTCGGTGGCGCGGCGCTTCTGTGCTCTTGTTTGCCCCGCGCCGCCCAGCGTGGGACAGACACGCGTGCCGGAGGACGGACAGATTGAGGTTCGCATGTGGTCCCTCCTTTCTGCTCTCTCGCGGCGCGCTCATGTGTCGCGGCTTTATAAAGGTTTAGAGTTGATGTCAGAGAATATCCCGCTCTTAGAGGTTAATCCCTCGGAGGATTTTAATATGGCCTCACATTAGTGCACTGTGTTGTTGCTAACAAAACGACTGCTCGAATCCTCTCAATCCCAAATTTTGGACATGGCAGCGTGGTGTGACAGTAAAGACACTGCCGTATGAAATCAAAAAACATAAATAAGCCCAGCATGGTTTGGATAAGCTGGCATGGTTTTATTACTCAAACATACTCACATAAACAGATTTGTTTCCTACGTTGCTGCACCCCTTCCGGCATTTTCCAATGTGGTTTAAAAAGCCTAATACAATTTCCTTTAAAATTAGACCTACGGTGAATGCCGTTTTAGCAGGAGTCGGCTAAAACGAAGCGATTGCTGTGCCTAGCAACAGGTGGCATGGCACCTGACAGACAGCCGGCTTAAGCAGGAACTAGCATGTCTGTGGACACACGCTAATGATGAAGGACTTCCTGCTCCTTTGAGCTTGGTGTTTGGTCTTTTACAGCAAGGTAACGAGATAACTGGGAAGGGACGACTGTTAGATGACTGTTGTTCTGTCAGGAAGTGTCAAATCCACCTCTGGTTTCTACACGGACATGCCATGCCTTGTTTTCAGACTGTGACCAAACGTATTCGACCAAACCTGCATGCAAATGTTCCGTCGGGGCTGAGATGCAATGAGAGAGCCTTGACCTCTCTGACTCTGTGTTCAGACGATTGGGTTTTTGCGATGCAGTTCACAGCATGGTCCTTAAGTATACGACTCTAAAATTGCTTGTCTGGCACGAGGCCTGCCTCATTCCTCTAACATGTGCTGCAGAGATATTCAAATAACCCTATTAAAGGGTGGCCCTTCAGGAGTTTCAACTGAGGGACAGATTGAGGGACACGGTTGCTTATGGAAGGGGGAAAATTTGAGAAGAACGGCGACAAGGTGGTGAGGAAAGTGGTGCTTTTCGTCTGCGTGGCAGTTGGGGACCGAGGGGAACACACAGCACATCGAACACGGTGCAGCGAGCTCTCGTCTCAGTCGGAAGATTCTAGAATCAATCATCGGGGCGGAAACCAGACAGGAGAGACGGGAGGGTGGAACAGGTGGGAGGCTAAAAAAAGGCATTTGGGGGATAGAGAGTTTCTGTCCCGCGTTGAAGCACATCCTGTACTGAAGAAGAAACAGCAATGCAGGGGGTGTGACCTCCTGTGTCTCCATGACAACTGTTAACAAGAGTACAAATGGCCCAGTTGATGAAATGCAGTTAAAGTTACCCCCCCCCCCCCCTTCCTCCTTCTCCTCCTCCTCCTCCTCCTCCAACACCATCACCCACCCCGCCCCCTCGCTAACCATCTGAAGTTTAGCAGGTGTTTACTGCCGCTGACATGTAATCAGGCCATGAGCAGAGGCGGGGGCCACGGGGGCATCAGTGGGCTGCCCGAAGGCCCCCAGAATCTGTCATTAACAGGGCCCCCCGCTGCAGGCCCCTGGCCATGTTTACCAGCCTCCAGATGAGATGCCACACTTGGTACATGTCACTTCCTACACAAGGAGAACTCAGACTCTAAACTCAGACTCTATCTATCTATCTATCTATCTATCTCTCTCTCTCTCTCTCTCTCTCTCTCTCTCTCTCTCTCTCTCTATCTACGCTCTGTTTATCTTTCTCTCTCTCTCTCTCTCTCTCTCTCTCTCTCTCTCTCTCCTCTCTCTGTACTCTCTCTGTACTCTCTCTCTTCCTCTAATTTCTCTCTCTCTCTCTTTCTCTCTCTCTCTCTCTATCTATCTACGCTCTGTTTATCTCTCTCTCTCTCTCTCTCTCTCTCTCTCTCTCTCTCTCTCTCTCTCTCTCTCTGTACTCTCTCTTCCTCTAATTTCTCTCTCGCTCTCTCTCTTTCTCTCTCTCTCTCTCTCTCTCTCTCTCTCTCTATCTATCTATGCTCTGTCTATCTTTCTTTATATCTACTCTCTCTCTCTCTCTCTCTCTCTCTCTCTCTCTCTCTCTCTCTCTCTCTCTCTCTCTGTACTCTCTCTCTTCCTCTAATTTCTCTCTCTCTCTCTCTCTCTCTACCCTCTCTCTTTCTCTACTCTTTATCTCTCTCATGCACCAACACACACGTAGAAAACTCACTTTCAAACACTGAGAAAGACCTCACAGACGACTCAATAGATCTACTGCAGCATTAGAACCTTAAACGTTCAAAATCACATTTATCAAAATACTAGTTCATCATTTATTTAATTTAGGGCTGGCATCATTTCAACAACCTGAACGTTAACACACAGTCGGGTTTATGTTTGCTTACGGGTTTAAACACGACATTCTTTACTGTCACCAGGCTTCACACAGGTACATTGCCATGACGCTTCTGGTTTCTAAGAACGACACATACTGTAAGGTACATTTTGAAATATGCCTCAATCCATCATTACACCCTCATTAAACAGTCAGTTTCACTTCCTTCACGTGATTAATCCCCACACTGCCGAGATGCCTGTAACCAATGTTGAATTAGTGTGCCAATATGTAAATATTTGCCATTAAATTCCCTTTCTTTAATTAGTCTTCAGATTTCATGAGCGAGTGCTTCCAATTATGGATCAATGTCTCATTTCTGCCGAGGGAGCCGATGGTGGGAGGCAGATTTGCAGTTATGAAATGCTTAATAATGTCTTTTCTGCAGAGCAGAGAGCGCCAATTCCCCCACCCCCCACCCCCTCCACCCCCCGAATCGATGGACCACAATGCGCCTAATGTATACGGCTCACTTACGTGTTTCTGCGTTTGTACGTGCGTTTGTGTGTGTCCGTCCAAACACACGCCCTGTATGACATGTGCGTTTGTATTGATCCAGCTGACTACAAATACCAGGAATGACGCTTATGTTTGGAGAGGTGACGACAGAGTGGGCATCAGATGGTCCATCCACCAGATCGTTACAGTTGGGTTATTCTACTCGACTGTGAGACGACAACTGCATACGTGTGATTGGACGTCTTGCGGAACAGCCTGCTTCTCCTCCTGTTTAGTTGTTTTGCCTCAAAGTCGGACTGTAACCACAGCAGCTCTTACGTGTGTGGGTGCTTGTGTGTGTGTGTGGGTTTGTGTGTGTGGGTGTGTGTTTGTGTGTGTGGGTGTGTGTTTGTGTGTGTGCGGGTGTGTATTTGTGTGTGTGGGTGTGTGTTTGTGTGAGGAGGACACAGAGGGCTCTGCTTGGAGGAGCCTGGTGCCTGTCAGCCCTCTGGGGCCTGACTGGCAGCAGTGAGGCAGTGAGGCAGTGAGGCAGCCATGCCAGTGTGAGGCAGGAGTGTTTTCTCTCAGATTCAACAGGCTCCTCACTGCTACTGTTGTCCTCCCAAACACAAAGGAAGTGTGTGCTTGTGGGGTGTGTGTGCTCATGTGTGTGGGTGTGTGTGTGTGACTATTTGTCTCACCTCTGTTTCAAAGGTCTCCAGTGTACACTTGAATCTGAATGTTGTATCGCTGGTACCTCTCTTCTTAAGAAACCTGCACATCTCTAACCTCCTGTTTGGGAACATTACAAGGCTGGGTGGATTTGCTTTGTCTGTCACTGACCTCATTTAGAAACACACTATCTCCCAATCTACCCCCCTCTCCTTCTCAGGGACTCTCAACTAACAGGAAAGTTGTTAACCTTTCAGCAATGGGCCTCAGCTAAACAGTGGTTCTGATAGAGTACCATTGATCCCGATTGAAAGCCCCCCCCCCCCCCTCCGTCAATGAACCTTGTGTGTTTCTTCAGGGTCTGTTGGCCGGGAGAGGCTCATTAATGGAGGACGAGGACAGACTCTCCCAGTGTCACTGCTGCAGGTGCGAGGAGCATGCCTGGCTGTCACTTCATCTCACCCCAGCATCCATCTACCCCCTCCCCACCCCCTCCCCACCCCCCCCCCCCCCACCACGAGCCCCGGCACAGAGGATGTGAGCTCATCTGCAGTCACATGACAGATGCAGCCAAGCCCCTGCTGCTGCTGCTGCTGCTGCTGCTGCTGCTACTGCTGCTGCTGCTGCTGCTGCAGGGGTCAGTGTCTGCCTCCCCCTAGTGTGTGGATGAGTGCTGTGCCCTGCCTTGCGGTCATCCACGGTGGATGGGAGGTCGGGATTCCGGTGGGGCATTCGTGTTGTTGTCGCAGGTGCAGGAACGACCGTCCTTTGCTTGTGAATTAAACTGTTGGTGAATGACAGGGGTGCAGAGGTTGGTAATTACCACGGCGATTAGGTCCGAATGAAAACATCAGGGATTCATCAGCTTGAGGCCTTGAAAATGCTCTTCTGTTGAAAGTTAATTAGTTTCTGTTTGGATGTTTGGGAATGAGGAGTGTTTTGTCGATCGAACTGCAACGAGTGTAACATCACATAAGTTCATAACCAGTTCAGGAGTGGTCTTTGATCATCTCCCAGTATTCAGAGCAGGATGGTTTCTACAAAGTGTCAGTGCTATATTTTTAACCACCTTGGAATATAGGTCACGTAGGAATCCAGTATCTTGGGTCTGTTTTTTTTGTAAATTGTGATAGAGGGGAAGACATAACCTCACACTAGTAGTCCGGTACACTAGTGTCTCAGTAGAGCTCCAGCCTTAAACTCAAACCAAGCAGCCGTGGAGGTATTGTACACTGTGTTACTCCATCTACCGATGGGTCCCTTATCAAGGTCAGTATTTATAGACACTAGTGGAGAGAGAGACAGAAACACAGACTGACATGAAAAGAGAGAGAGAGAGATCTGAGTTTGTTAGTAGCAGAATGCCTTTTGGCTAATAGGCAGTAGGATTTTCTCTTTGTGTTTTATACACAATTGAGAGAAGCCCTTAGTACAGTCGTACCCATGTTTAATTGTAATGCTATAATGAATACCTTGTCTGTTAATGCCTTTTCTCCATGTACATGTCTTGTATGCTAGGACAGGACTAATACATTATTCATTTTTTAAAGAATCTGTTGCATATTCAAACCTCTCTTTGATAATAAGTTACTCAGTAAGCTATTCCAAATCTAATTGGCAAATCCTTTTACATGTTTTCAAAGAACAAGATGAGAGAGCAAAATGGATGGACATTTTTTTTCCTCTCTCTGCTTGTCTTGTTCAGAGCAAATACTTGCCTCTTGCATCTTTTTTTATTGTAGAATTGTGACACCTGTTTTTCAGCTAAATATTGGGTGCAAATATGTAGTCATGTAGACCATAGACACACATGTAAAAGTTGAATACAACATAAGCTTAGATGTTAAACCATCATGAAAATAATGATTTCACAATTACAATGTTGAATTCAAAATATTGTACCTTTGGCAAGTTGGTTTTCTCAACAACAATTTTTTTTCCTCTCTCTGCTTGTCTTGTTCAGAGCAAATACTTGCCTCTTGCATCTTTTTTTATTGTAGAATTGTGACACCTGTTTTTCAGCTAAATATTGGGTGCAAATATGTAGTCATGTAGACCATAGACACACATGTAAAACTTGTATACAACATAAGCTTAGATGTTAAACCATCATGAAAATAATGATTTCACAATTACAATGTTGAATTCAAAATATTGTACCTTTGGCAAGTTGGTTTTCTCAACAACAATTTTCAAAGGCAAATGGAACAAAGCATATGTGCACTACTTACAGTAAAGATAGTGACAGTATTCATCATTGCGCTTGCCTGCTGTGTTGCAGTGCTGTGCATGCTTGCTGCGTTTGAAAGGCTTGAAGATGTCCCATTGTACTTCAATTCTGACATCTCAAATGGGAAATTCACTTCTGCCTGCAGCTTTGTATTCTTCACATTACTACGGCAATCTTTGGTGGATTTTTTTTCTTCTTTCAATTCAATATTTGGGTTGTGTCAATGGGGGCTAAATGCATGGTAGGAGACTCACCATAAATCATTGATATGAGTTCTGCTTTTTGGAGGAAATGATGACAGCATGAAGGATGCTTCGGCCCGTTTGACACTTCCTCATCTCACACGTCAGGTTAGAGGAAAACACTCTGATGTGTCTAAAAACACTCTGATGTGTCTAAAAACACCAATATAAATTTAAACACAAAAGTAGACAGCGTGAGAGAGAGAGAGAGAGAGAGAGAGAGAGAGAGAGAGAGAGAGAGAGAGAGAGAGAGAGAGAGAGAGAGAGAGAGAGAGAGAGAGAGAGAGAGAGAGAGAGAGAGAGAGAGAGAGAGAGAGAGAGAGAGAGAGAGAGAGAGAGAGAGAGAGAGAGAGAGAGACAGAGAGAGAGACAGAGAGAGACAGAGAGAGACAGAGAGAGACAGAGAGAGACAGAGAGAGAGAGAGAGACAGAGAGAGACAGAGAGAGAGAAGGGGAAAGAGAGAGAGAGAGAGATAGTAACACACTGTACACATACTTTCCATTCCTCTCCCCGGTCTTACCCCTCACCCCCCCCCTTGTATCCCTGATCTTCCTGTCAGACATCAGCCAGTGCAGCTCCTCTGTTCCTGAAGCGTCACTCTGGAGTGACAGCGGTGGTCTTGACACTCTGATGTTTACCTCCTGCATGTCATCACCTGGGTTTTGCCAGCTGAATGACATGTTGCTCCTCTACAGCAACAAACCACGCGACAGAGCTCAGCCATCATTTCTATCCTCGTGGTGACATTGCACAATATTCTGTCCTGTAGAGAAAAAAATATGTTTATTTTTTGCTTGACAAACCTGACTCCGATATTTAAATATCGTTTTTTATATATCGTGTATTTGTTGTCTTTCTACTAGAGGAAAACAGGGGGTGCTCCAAGCTGAGGCTCGTCTCTCCAGTGGCCACTAAGGGTTATATTTCACTCTATAACCAGAGGATCTAAAGCATTCAGCTAGCTACTGTACACCTCAGTGATATTTATCACTATTATTCTCTTTCCCGTCTCCCTTTTATGTGAGGGTGTTTCAATGGGAGTGTATATCTCTTGTCTTCCTTCCCTCAACTCCCCTTTTCTGGACAAGCTGAATGGAAATGGTCCGTTGGGTATAACACAATATTCTCAGTCTTTTTTTCTCCCTTTTTTTTGTTGCCCTCCTCCTCCTCCCCTCCCTCCCTCTCTCTCTCTCTCTCTCTCTCTCTTTCTCTCTCTCTCTCTCTCTCTCTCTCTCTCTCTCTCTCTCTCTCTCTCTGTGACTCTCTCTCTCTCTCTCGCTGTCTCTCTCTCTCTCTCTCTCTCTGTGACTCTCTCTCTCTCTCTCGCTGTCTCTCTCTATCTGTCTTTCTTCTCTGTGCCTCTCTCTGTCTCTCTCTCTCTCTCTCTGTCTCTCTCTCTCTCTTTCTCTCTCATGTGTAATAACAGTGATTGTATTGAACGGAGCTGCCTCAGTCTGTAGTGTGTGCAGTTTGTGGTCAAATCAAATGTATAGACCTTTTTACATGCAAGCATGTCACAGAGGGCTTCACATACGCCCATAGAACTGCCCCTCAGTGGTGCCATAATGCACAGGCTACACGCCAAGCCTCTCGTCTCTTTGCTTAGGTTTCAACAGAAGACCCAAGTATGCACTCTCAGGATTTAATGATACTGATGTATCCATGGTAACACTTCATGTCGAACAACTTTGTACTTTAAAAATAAATAAATACTTTTTATTAATATCGATTTTAATTCCTTTTTCTATGTAATGAAATGCTCGTGCCCTTGGTTCCTGCAAGACTCCCCCGGCTGTAGTCAAGCGCGGAGAGATCTGGTGTGTGTTAGTACTGGAGTGGGCTGTGCACAGACTCAAGCTCCTACGATGACGAGCTTCCAGTCTGCGCTCCCATGCTAGCAGGGAGATTGGGTTTCATGCTCTGACTGTTGGGGTCCCGTTTGACAATGCACGCCTAACAAGACCACCTCACCTCTGGGTTGACTGCGTGGTGGGAGCAGCCCGGTCTAATACACTTCTGACTGGCTCCCCTCCGGCTACGAAATGAAATTCCCCTGCAGCTTTAGTGAAATTTCAGCCGGGCTTCACTTGCTATTTACCTTTACAAGTCCCGTCTTTTTACTGTTTCCAACCTCATTCCCACCGATCACCTCCCACCCCCAACTCCCACCCCCCGTCTCCCACCCCCCTCCTCCCACCCCCCTCCTCCCACCCCCCAACTCCCACCCCCCACCTCCCACCCCCCACCTCCCACCCCCCTACTCCCACCCCCCACCTCCCACCCCCCACCTCCCACCCCCACCTCCCACCCCCCACCTCCCACCCCCCTACTCCCACCCCCCACCTCCCACCCCCCACCTCCCACCCCCACCTCCCCTCCCTGGCAGTTGGTCTGACTAAAAGGGCTTTCAAACAGGAATTAATCATCTTCCTTTGATGTATTATTATTGTCATGGCCGACCAAATTGCAGACACACTCGAAGAGTGGGTAAAAGAGGCAAAACAAAGCAGGCCGCTCTCTGCGCTAAGCAAGCACCCGGCTGTGCCCTTCCTGTAAAGTACATGCACTAGCTGAGACCTGAATCAAGGTGCTTGAGCTTGCAAGGGAAACCATTTTTTTTTTGTTTTGTTTGTTGTTGTTACATTTAGCAAATGAACACCGCGTTTAAGTGGCTGCAGACAAACGATCGACAGTGGGTTTCGCTCGCTGCCTTTAAGCAGGGCGTTCCAGAAGACAACGCGATCCGTCTCTCGTTGGGCCAAGAGCAACATGCCCGATCCCACGTGACTTGCGTAGGTTTGATTTGCCACGGGATGGACGCGAGGAGAAAATGACAGTTGTGCCACCACTTGGCGTTGGAGAGCTGTTGCATATTTATGACTGTTGGTGGCTCTGCACACTGACAGGCTGGGTGACATTGAACGACTGTGAAGATCTGGGAAGCACATACCAATCAGCAAACAGGTGACTGGTACCGGGAAATAAGCACAGGCCCCCCCCAATGTAATTTGTTGCAGATTGTGTCAATACTATTCGGTCAAATGTCATTGGGATGTTATTCCTGCTTTTGAAATTGTTATGGCTACCAACTGTAAAGCAAGGTCATTTTTGCGATATATTTATCCTTCAGAACGTATTTTGGACAGATTATCTTCCGTGAGTGTGGTTTGATGCCCCAAATAAATGTGACAGTGTGTGTTTGTGTGTGTTTGTGTGTGTGTGATGCAGTTGGTTGGAATATTGTTGTTCCGCCTCGACAAGCCGAGGTACTGCAGTTTCAGGGTGCTGTTTTCAGGCACCAGTGGAGCCCTAAATTTGATTTGATTATTTTTTCCCCCCATCACAAGAGCTTTACAGTGTGCCAAACGCCTCCCCTCCCCCCTTTGCTGCTACAGAGCTGTGCTGTGTTGTGGAGTAAACGTCTCCTGTTGTCCCTGCTCGGTGCAGGACGTGCCCATCTCCCCACCTCGCCCGGCTTTTCATTCAGCTCACCTCCCAACCTCCTGCCAGCGGCCACATCATTGATGATTTATACCAGTCCTTCTAAAACCTTTTCCGTCAAATCTTCTTTTGCAGATGAAAAGTACTGTTGCCCCCCCCCCCCCCCAGATCCCTGACTAGATAAAATGCAGGCACTTTATTTCCGTCTTTATCACCAGTGTCCTCCCTACTCCCCCTGTTCCCCTGCACCAGCTGTGCCCCCCCCCCCCCCCAGCCCACCTTCCCCCTGTAGTTCCTCAGTGCTTCATCTTAGTGTACAAACCCTTAATTGGAGAACCACTGCTTCCCCTTAATGTTCGTCTTTGTTTGCACAAATGTTCCCGCAAACCGAGACAAACGTTTCCTCCCAGATAAGGTCATTTCATCACTCTTACAGCATCGCATCAGGACTCAAACTGATAGGACCCGGGCCTTTTCAAGATGGGGCAAAACAGATAGACACTGCAAATGTCAACACACAGACACACACACCCATGCACGTCCTGTAATCCTCAGCGGTAAGACAACGGGACTGGAAGCCCCCATCACATCAGGGACTTGGAGTGCGACAGTGAGACAGTGGTTCTGATAATAGGACAATAGAACCCACTTTCAATTACAGGCTTCCTCCAGAGGGAAACACAGGAGCCCACATGCTGCAGCAGAGATTTTCTTTTTCATCGGTTTACTCTATGACATTTAAATCAGGCTTAAATTTCATAGCTAGTATGACCTGCTTTAACCAGAATAGACTATTCTTAGCTGTAGCTAAAATATCAGGTAAAAGCTTATGGGTTCTTGACAGTGAAAATAAAGGATGTTATTGCAGTTCTATGTAGACTAAAAGGTTCTTCTGGAAGCTTCTGGCGCAATAAGCACCTTTCGTTTATTCCTGTACTAGAAATGATTTGTATTTCAAACTTTGATTGAACATTTGAACATCGAGCAGAGAAACTATAAATATTTCATACGATTAAAATGCCAGAGTTGTTGTGTGTTTGTGCTGTCTGCCTATGTGAGCAGTAAAGACCGAACAGGCAGGCGTGTCAGCGCTGGGTCGTTGTGATTGGCCGTCCCACTGCTCCGCCTGTCGTCGTGACAACTGAGCGTGTCGGGGCGGCCTCTCACGCACGCCCATCAGCCCGCCCCGCTCAGCACCTTGTCAGGTGCTCTCTCCCAGCCAACTACCTCCCCCCCAGGCTCCTCCCATCAGCTCAGATCCCTCTCACGATGCTCTTGGTTGGCCCGCGCTGTCTGCCAGCCCTGGCTCCGACCCACGCCCCCACCGCATCCAGTCAGTTTAGAGATCATGATCAGTCTTGGGCCAGCTGTGTGGAACTCATCCAGAGCCTGTTTGGAGCTAATTGAATTAGACGCCATGCCTCACTGCCCCCCCCCCCCCCCCAACCCTCCCACCATGGCTGTTGTCAGCCGTCTCTGTGGGGAGTTGATGCAGGAGTAGTCTTGATTCTCCTAGCTCACTGGTCCTAGTGACACTGATTGGTCTGGGGAAAGCCAGTCACTAGTTTGTCCGGTGTCACCCCAGGGGGTCACCTGCCCAGAAGGTAAACGGAAGAACCTGTTTTCTTTTATTCTAGAAACTATTCGTGCCTTTTCTCCGTGTCTTCGCAAACTTCCCTGGCTGTTTTTAATAACCTCAGCGGCAGGAATCCTGGCTGGTTTGTTTGTAGTCAAGCAAAATTCCCTCTGAAAAAAGGTCAAGGAAACTCACCAGCAGCACAGTACTGTAAACCTTTTGTGATGCATATTTAAAGACATTGTATGCAATTCTTTTCTATGTCTCAAAGTGAATGTTGGAGTAAACTCTTTGAAGACAAGAGTTCCATGAGACAAACAAGTATATCTCGTCCTATTTCTCTTCATCCTCATCCTGTTCTCTCCCCGTTCTCATTCCGGATCTCACCGCCATCTTTGTAATAAATGGTTTCGTTCAGTGCCTGTATGGTGGTTTGATTTCTCACTGACAAATTTGCAAAATGAGCAGAAGGTGGGTCACAGGAAAGCTGTCATCGGAAGTCAAATCTCCCAGACGTCTCAGAGCTGACACACTATTCTGAGGAAATATGAAACCTTATAAGAGAACTATCATATTCACAGAGGTTATTAAAAACTGCCACCCTTGATTACAATAGAGAGGGCGATAATTGACATATCTAAATCACAAAATCCGAAATAAGCCTTTCTCCCTCTGTAGAGAAATAGTCAGAGAGCAAAAAAAAAACATGGTGGAGGGGGGGGGGGGGGGGATGTATCTGTGTTTGAGTTCCCAAACGCCTCTCACGTCACAATTCTGCAGCTCCACATTCACTTTCATTAGTTTGACTCAGCCCGCCTGTCCTCCAACTCTCTGTGTGATGTTTGCCAGAAGATGCTGCTGGGAGAAAAATCCTGTAAAAGAAGTGAGAGATTGTGAAAATAGGCCAATCCAGATCGCCACTGACACAGCCCGGAATGTACAGTACAGGAGCAGAACATTCTCTGTCTGCCTGGTGACTAGAAGAGGCTTCCCCCTCCGAGTGGATCTGGGCATCATCTGTCTTCTTTGTTTGGTTGTTGACCTCGGCCCTTAATTGGTCTTCAAACACAAATATGGCATCTGTTTAGTCATAGTGCTGTGGGTTCCTTACGTAAGGGCCGTTCTGCTGCCATGGCTTACACTTGGCTGGGCTCTGCTCTCTGCAGCGACGCGAGTTATTCGGTTGTGGTTTTAATTATTTATACTCACCTCTGTTTCTTTGAGGAATTGGGCTGTTGTGTTGTGGGATGGATGCAACAAATCATTCATTCTCTCTTGACTGAAAATGAAATGTGTGGGAATCAGGATGGAGAGCGATTGAGCCTCAGAAATCCAAGGATCAGTGAACAGGATGTCTTGTGTATTATTCATTGTTTTCCCGTTTTCCGATTCGCATTCATAATTGACAACATCACATATTTGCTCAGAAGTCTTTTCAAGAGATACCCCCCCAAAAAAATGTTTTCACACCAACAATAAGAAACGAACTCATACATTATGTACAATATATATGTATATATATATATATATATATATATATATATATATATATATATATATATATGTATATATTTATATACATATACATACTATATATAGTAGTAAACAAGCGGTGAAAGTTATTCAGGGTAGTTTCCTGGTCCATAGTGTTCAGTACTGTGCCTTATAGTATGCAGACTAGCTGATGCCCTTGTTCCTGAGCTAAGCACCATGAAAAGGGCTCCAGAGGGGGTGCATATCTCCTCCTCTGCTCTTTCTCTCTTTCTTTTTGGCCAACGCTCATATTGAGGAGCAGGCTGTTCTGTGCCAGTGGGCTAGAGAGACAGACCAAAATGTATTGGCCCTGAGCCCTACAATTTGACACGGGAGACATGGTTAACAGATCTGGAGCCTCTCCCCATGCACCCGTATCAAACTGACCTTTCCTGCCTCCAGGCTATATTTAAACCCTTGGCACCAGAGACTTATAGTTCCACAGGAAATTTTATTATCAACGCTCTCCATTTGTCTGGCTTAATTCAGCCCTGCCATATATCCTTGCATACTGTACGCTATACAGTATTTACACTCCACAGCAAACAAGGGCAGTGTCGAGAAAGCCCACATTCATCTCCGCTAGCAGGGGGGTGACGCGTGTTTGCGTTCCCGATTTGAAATACGGCCCAGAGCACAGAGCGGGTGCACGGCAGGCCTGTGCTAGCGGGGGCAGGAGCAAAGCTCTCCGTGGGCCTTTACCAGATTGTGTGATCATCTGGCTGCTGCTGTGACACGCGACGCCACACGTGCGGTATCGGCGAGTGGACGTTGCGAGGTCTTTTTAAAAAGGCCGCAGATTTCTGATGGAGTCGTCAGGCTGCAACTACAGTATGTTTAGTCATCCGACTGAACGCTGTCACAGCTTGGAGATTGACCCCGTCCGCCCACCAGTCCCCCCGCCAGCCTGACCCCTGACCCCTGTCCTTCTGTTCCCTTCCCCAGCAGGACGGAGGGCGGCGTCCACAGGGTCCTGCAGGTGGACCTGAAGGTGGACAGCTTCCCGGACGCGGCGGGCAGCCGCTGGATCGCGTGGCAGGTGGAGTACCCCGGGAGCCGCTCCACCACCCAGGACACGGAGACGGAGATCCGGCTGGCGCTGGAGGACCTGGGGGGCATTGTGCCCCTGGCCATGGTGAGTGGCACCGCTCGCTAGCACAACACACGGCACAGATGGCGGGAGACGGAGCTCGTGGAGGGGGTGCAAAGTTCACTCCGAGTTTGGAGCTCGAATAACAACAACGATTCAATGTTTGTGATTTGTCCGATTGGTGATTTGAAACGCTGGCACGCTATTAGGTTAGCGCCGGTTATGTATTTTGTGTTGGACTGGGCTGTTTGTCTTGGAGCCAGGGAAGCCTGTTTTGTCTTTCCTGTTCCATCGGCCACAGCGAGCGCTGGAACACAGTGGAGTCCAGCTGGCCCCAGGGCGGGGCTCAGAGGCAGGTGTGGGGGGGGGGGGGGGCTAAGGGCCCGAGGGCAGGCCCAGGGCTGTGTGTCTGTTAGGCTGTTAGGACCGTCCACACATCCCCTCCTCCACCCCCACTGGGGCGAGCGCTCACCAAAGAGCACCCGCCATAGAACATCACAGTTCCAGTGTTCTGCCCCGCTCCCCTCTTTTTATCTCTCTTTCTTTTGTTTCTCTCTTTTCTCTGTCTCTGTCTATCTCTCTCTCTCTCTCTCTCTCTCTTTTCTCTGTCTCTGTCTCTCTCTCTCTCTCTCTCTCTCTCTCTCTCTCTCTCTCTCTCTCTATCTCTCTTTATCCAAAACATTAGAATAAAAGACACAGGAGTTTCGTTAGACCCACTAAAGAGAGGAGATGCCGTACCCCGATGTGGAGTGTTCTGTTCTGTAGATGCTCTCTGTCTCTCCGTCTCATGTTTTGATTTGTGCTCGGCATGAAAGTGCCTGCTGGGTAAATGTCTCTCTCGAAGCTCTGCCAGTAGATGTTTGAGGGTTGCCTGTGGGTGGAAGTTCCTGGACTGAGTGGAACAACCACTGTTCCTGTACCCACAATGCCTTTCTCCGGGTAATTGATGCCAGTGTATTCTGTGTCGCCTGAGCTTATGGCACCTATACATCCCTTTCATGCCTTCGTGCTACCCTGATGTGTCAACAGTGTCTGACTATAGAACCATACTCTCCCACGCTTTGTATTGACACCGATTTTACAGTGATGAAACAATTTCGTTATGTTGTTTGTTACCCTTGCGGGAGGATGAAAATAAGTTTTTGCTGTTTGTTTGATCACGTGTTGGATTTTGACAGCATGTAAGCATCGTGTTGTAGAATGTTTTTCTTGTTGTCAGACACTGCAGGCAGACTGGCTGTTTGTGAGGAAGTCATGTGAACCACTAATCCTATTTTCAAATCTGTCACCCCATATTTAAAATCTATGTTTGTGGGGAAATCAATGTGCATTTTTTCCAGGCAACAATTTATGATTTGAGGAAAGTCATAAAGGTGCTTTTTTTTTTCCTTCATCTGGAATGATTCATATTAATCACGTGCCTGTTTTGCATGAGGAAAATCTCATCTCTAAGTAATCATGTCTGGAATCTGTCCAATTGAAGACTCTGGCGAGAAGATTATGAGAGTGTTTTCATGTTGTACATGTTTATGGATGTGCAATGTTGCCCCTGATGCTCTGCCTTTCTGCCTTGGTTAAGTATTCCCCACAAGAGACGAGTCATTAGCCAGGGCCAGGCCAGGACACTGGGATCTAACGATTAAACATGCAAAGCATGATTTCTCTGGGCCTCCATTGATCAGTGCTTAATTATTGTTATGGTGACTAACTGAGAGTGACATATGAGTCTCTCTCACATTTACAACCTAGTTCTGTGGAAGTCCACTTGCTAACACTGAGAGAAGAAATCTTGGCTTACAGAAGGCAGAGTCATTCCCATTGACAAGCTGGAAATATACCCTGTCACTACACACATGAGTCACTACACACATGAGTCACTACACACATGAGTCACTGCACACATGAGTAACTGCACACATGAGTCACTGCACACATGAGTCACTACACACATGAGTCACTGCACACATGAGTCACTGCACACATGAGTCACTACACACATGAGTCACTGCACACATGAGTCACTACACACATGAGTCACTACACACATGAGTCACTGCACACATGAGTCACTACACACATGAGTCACTGCACACATGAGTCACTACACAGTTTTACACTGAGGAATACTGACAGAATACTGACATATTCTCTCTCTCTCTCTCTCTCTCTCTCTCTCTCTCTCTCTCTCTCTCTCTCTCTCTCTCTCTCTCTCTCTCTCTCTCTCTGTCTCTGTCTCTCTCTCTCTCTCTCTCTCTCTGTCTCTCTCTCTCTGTCTCTCTGTCTCTCTCTCTCTCTTTCTCTCTGTCTCTCTTTCTCTCTGTCTCTCTCTCTCTCTCTCTCTCTCTCTCTCTCTCTCTCTCTCTCTCTCTCTCTCTCTCTCTCTCTCTCTCTCTCTCTCTGTCTCTCTCTCTCTCTCTCTCTTTCTCTCTGTCTCTCTCTCTCTCTCTCTCTCTCTCTCTCTCTCTGTGCTACAAAACACACAGGCACAGCCACATGTAGCAGGGGGGGAGTGTTTGCAATCTGCATGCGTAAACGCGCTGGAATGAGAGGTTCGCTAGCCAGGGAGTCTGAATGAGATGAGATCGCTGTGGCATGAAACACAGACACACTCCTCTCCTATTGCTTTTGCTGGTGAACCAGAGGAAGCAAGGGGGTTTGAGAGCAGTGCTCCACTCTGCATCACTTCTCCAAAGGAGGGAGAGCATGCCCACTGACTCCTCAGAGAGAGAGAGAGAGAGAGAGAGAGAGAGAGAGAGAGAGAGAGAGAGAGAGAGAGAGAGAGAGAGAGAGAGAGACAGAGAGACAGAGAGAGACAGAGAGAGAGACAGAGAGAGACAGACAGGGAGAGAGATAGTGAGAGATAGTGAGAGATAGTGAAAGTGAGATGGAGTGAGATGGAGAGACAGTCAGTGATGCAGAGAGAGAGAAAGAGAGAGAGAGAGACAGTGAGATGGAGAGAGAGAGAGAGAGAGAGATGGAGAGACAGTGAGATGGAGAGAGAGTGAGTGATGCATATGGAGAAAGAAAAAGAGAGAGTTTGAGAGAGAGAGAGATGGAGAGAGAAACAGAGAGAGAAAGCCACCTCAGACTCTGTAGTCAGCAGCACTAAGACCACAATGGCCCCTGAGTTGCAGTCACACAAGGACACAAACCCCCCCCCCCCCCCCCCCTGTGATCTCCCACAGCTGGGCCTGAACTGGGATCCTCACAGTGGAGGGCACGGGGAAGGCTCCATGTCAAGGAGGTTGATCTGGAGAGTCAGACAGCTTCTGTGTAATGCTTTTAATGCAGCTGGAGTAGGGGAGACTTCAGAGAGCTTGCTCGGGGCATCTGTTGACAGAACAGCATCGCAGCTTGAGCAAAGACGAGCCTTTCATCTGTAATTAGTACTAATTAGGCTAATGTGCTAGATTGTCTTTTGCCATAACGAAGAAGCTAATTGTGTTAGGGACAGAAATAATCCGGTAGATTGGAAGTGGAATCCTTAAATGACCATGTCTCATAAGGTTGTAATGTAATAAAGCTAATGATTATTAATAATGGGAGGCTTATTCAGGGTTTTATCACATTCATGGCTTATTACCTCAATGGCTCCTCAGCACCATTCCATTTATGGCACGCTGTAAATGACAGAGCCCTTGCCGTAATTGATTATTACAAAAAGGCCTTTTTATGGCAGTTTCCATAGCCAAGTGATGGGTTTCTGCTCTAGGTGACACCTCAGGGAAAGGTAGGACTGTTTTGAAATATGAGCTCTCTTTTTTCCCTCTTTGAAGAGAGCTCCTTCTGTGTGTTGCAGTAGACAAGGCCACCTGCACTGGCAGCCTCACAGCAGGCTTCGCTGGTTTGTCACCCGTTTCAAACCATGAAGCGAGCATTTCTGCAAATGCAGCAATTATTTCCAAAGCCAAAATTGAAAGGGGAATTCAGAAGTTCTTTTTTCCCCTCTCTTTCTCTTTCTCTCTATCTCTGTCTCTGTCTCTCTCTCTTTTTCTCTCTGAAGTTCTGGGAAACACCTCAAAACACTTTGAGTTTCTCTGCTTCTTTCTCTGTGTTCTTAAATATCTCTGTCTTCTCTCTACACCCCATTTCCCTCCCTAGAACACCTCCGTCCCTCCCTCCCTCCCATGTGTTCCCCACACAAACTTAGCTGCATTCATACATTAACACTGTAGATTAATTGTCTTTCCTGCCGCCTCCCGCCTCCTCTCTGTGGCGCTCGAGTCCAGAGCTGAGTGTATACGTTTCTGGGTCAAACTCAAGATGGATCTTTAAGGCAGTAATTGGAGGCTGATCTGATTCGTCAGCCCAGCAGGAGGCTGGTCCATTATCTTTTACTATCCCAAAGTAATAAGCTCCTGTCCAGGCCGGCCTCATCATCATTACCCACGATGCACTGGGCCACTGATGGAGAGCGAGGGTGGCGACAGGGCATACATCATACCTGGCCTCATCATTCTTCCTCGGCTGTCCTCCACTGCAGAAGCCATTCACTCATAAACATTCCCGCTCATTTGCAGGCACGGGGATGACGATGAGGGGGAATGAGACGAGCCGTTTGTATTCACGCGCGCTTCGGGGTATCGTCAGACAATACATCACCGCCTTGGCCTTCTCCGGCCATCACTTGATAGAGCTATCTATCAAGTTCCTCAGTCTCATCTTCCATGATTCCTTTTTTTTTTTTTTTTTCTTCATTTCTTTTTTCCATTCCTGGAACCTGGGTGACCATCTTCAGCTTGGGGCTGTCGGACGCAGGATAGCAATTTATCAAAAGCAAACAGGTAGGAGGGTAAACAAACTAACACGCTCACTTAGTCAGGAGGAAGAACACTGTGAATGTGCATATCCAGTAAGGGGACTTTTTCTTCCTGTGTGACTGTGTATTGTATTGTGTGTCTTGCCAGATGTAAACACCATGGCACCCATGGCTTCTAGGTGTTTACATACAGACAATACGTGCTTACAAAACAACAATGCATAAATAAGTTCCGTATCTCAGAGATCTCACAATCGATGCCCGATCAGCCCATAGGGCTTCTTCCAGCGCTCACGCGCTTCCGGGGTTCACACACCACCATGTCACTGTCGATTACATGTCCAACGTAAGGCGTTTTATGTCATGGCATGACTCACGCGGTTTCCTATGTGAAGGATGATAAATGAACCCCAATGGGAGCTGTTAGAAGCTGCTGGGGCACTGAGGCTGTTTATGAAGTGCACTAGCTAATTGTAACCTACTTTTAGTAACACCTAGTACAATTCAACAGGGATGCACTAATACAGGGAGTGTTGGCTTGCCGTCATTTCACTATTCTGGAAGACGGCAGGTTTTATCTTAAACCGTACAGTCGGCGTTGAAGTTTGCCTCCGTCCAAACCCCTTCAGCTGGAGAACACGATCACTCGTTGTGCAGGTGAATCGAAAAAGCGACGGGGAAAGTGGGAGCCTTTGTGAGTTTAGAGTTTATCAGGAAATCTGATGTGTTTTTAATGGTGTATTATTTCAGTGTCGCTCAAGAAGATGCACACTTTAGTTTCAAACTGCGATGATGCTTCCAGGCGCTTGAAAGCCTAGAGGAGTGTGGTAATTTTAGCTTCCTTTTAAAGTAGATGCTTCACCGATAGGCCATCCGTTCCCAACAGCTCATTTGCCGGGACTGAACTCGAAGGGTCTAAAAACATGCCATGACTGTCATTAAAGAAGCACATCCTGTCGATCTTAGTGTTTTAGTCAGGCTGTGGACCCAGCCGAGGGAGGCGCGCAGAGAGCAGTGTGTGTTTTGGAGCTGTAATGGAGTCTGCAGGCCAGCTGACCTTTGTGCGTGCCCTGGGAGGTTTCTGTCTGGAGGGGCAGCTAAGCCAAGCTAAGCTGGCGGTATGGATCTTGATCAGAGCAGGCTGAAGGAATCAGTCTGTGAGATCAGGAGGTCATCCCCGCTAGGCCTGCTCCGACGCCGGGTGCACAACTCTCTCATCGATCGGCTTCGGGCCTTACCAGATCCACCCGGGGCGGGGGCCGGAGGAGGCGGCCCCGGGCCGAGCCGCGGCCCTGCTTGTGTACCCCCGCGGCCGGGGCACTCACAGTCCACAGGCCCGCCGCGCCGCGCAGTCAGGAGGGGGAACCCGCAGGGCATCGCCGCCCTCTCCACCAGCACCCCCACTTCGCCCAGACGTGATGGATGAGCCACAGTCCTGTCCTCCCCTGTCCCCGAACGCCCCCCTCACCTCCCCTGGTGGGGTGGTGGTGGTGGAGGGGGGGGGGGGGGGTCCGTGTCCCGTGAGTGTGACCTTGGTGGCTGCTGGAGCTGAGGCCAACTGTCATTTATATTCACCAGGGAGCCTGGCTCCTCCCACCTGACCCATTGATCTAGATGTATTGCAGGTGTGGTATTCATGAGCGTTGCAGGGGATTTGTCCTATAAAGTTAAAATATAGTGCCTCTACATCCGGATGTTTTATTCAAGGGCTCCCCGGCCCAGCTGGACCGAAGATTCACAGCCACTGGGCTCTAGAGGGGGGAGGGGGGGGGGGGGGGGGTCATCTTATTTCAGTTCCCTCTCAGGGAAAACTCTCAATATTCCCTCTAAAGTACATTCCCTAAAGGGGAGCCCTAACTGAGTAAGGAATGTGTTCCCTGTGTGTGTAGACGGTATATGATACATGACAGTATGATACGGTTTGATTATACATGACGGCACATGAGAGAGAGAGAGAGAAAGAGAGAGAGAGAGAGAGAGAGAGAGAGAGACAGAGAGAGAGAGAGAGAGAGAGAGACAAACCCAGAATCCATACCCCACTGCGGGATGTCCTTGACCCGTGTGGTACACTCTCAACCCGGTGAGCTACCAGGGCGCTCCTGTTAGATATGTTCAGTCATTTTCCAAACTGAAGCATGCCAAAACTGAATTTTGCACAATCTATACTTTAATTAATATTTGAGAGATTTGTTTGGTCAGCAGCATGGCATGCAGCTACTTTGACTGGAGGAAAAGTTAACCCATAAATCATGTGTTCTCATAAATAATGTACAACTGAAACCAATTCAAAGTGACCGAAACATCAATACCATCCTTAAGGCTGTCATGTGGATGTCCATGCCCCAGCAACCTCTCCCACACAGCCCTGACTGAGGAGGAGGAGTCAGGGGGTTGACTGTCCCTGCCAATGAGAGCATCCATTACACAAAGACAGGCTCGCAGTTGAATCCATAACACAACATATTATTGACATCACACTCGATCTTTGATAAATGAGGAAGTCCTTCCCTCTCATCACCAACCCCTGCTGGAGCAGCTTATCAGAGCTCGCTCTCCCCTCCCATCCACAGGTACAAATCTGTTGGACCGGCACTGCTCTTAACACTACTCTATACAGAGAGAGTTCTCTGTTTTGCACGAATTAGCTCCTCCATGATATCCCTCAGTTCAAATCAATTGCAGTGAGGGATTACAACGGCCTCTGAAAAGGCCTGCTAATATCTCAGAGCACTGGCGCCCAGCCGTGAGATCCTCAGCATGATCTCCCATCACCTCCCCCGTCTAACTGCCCCTCGTCGATGGAGCCCGGCTATCAAAGCAGCCACCGGGCGCGGCGCGGCCCTCCCGTAATGAGAGGATGAGATCTGGGAGAGGGGGGGGGCGGTGGGGGCGGCCCCTGCCATCAGAGGGGGAGAGGGAGTGAGCGGTGAGTGGCGTTTTAGGAGGCAGCAAGGGGGAGAGAGGGAACGACTGCCTGGCGGAGGTAGAGGTGCCTCTGTCACATAGCTGCTGTCCCTATCGGAGCGGCTGAGGAGAGAGTGGTAAAGCAGCCACGAGAGAGGAAGATAGAGAGAGAGCCTCATTTAAAAAAAAAAGGGGTTTGCATTGGTCTCTCGAACGTCCCACGACTTCAGCGCGTTGTCATGCAGGCGATGCATCGCGCCGCATGGCGCAACTGAAACCCTTTCTTTCCTCACTCCTACGCTCTCTTCCATCCCACCTCCTCCCAATTAAAAGCCCATTGGAGCGAGAGAGAGAGAGAGAGAGACAGGGAAAGAGAGAGAGACAGGGAGAGAGTGAGTGAGAGAGAGAGAGAGAGAGAGAGAGAGAGAGAGAGAGAGAGAGAGAGAGAGAGAGAGAGAGAGAGAGAGAGAGAGAGAGAGAGGAATACGACACACTGGGCGCTGCTTGGCGTGAAGAGGGGACTTGATGAAAGGACGCGTCTCTCTTTGCCCGCCTAATAGCTCCAAGACATAGTTTGAGTGGCACAATGTGTGCAACATATTCATCTTCCTTCCCCCACACTTCATTCTTTTGTGGTACTGTCAAAGGGAGAAAACACCTCCAGATTCTTGCCATAATGATTTGATGAATCTACTAGACTGAATGTCTAGTCATGTCTAGTTCTCGAGTTGGCATTCGATGTTATAAAACATATAATGCCGGCATTTAATGATCATCAGTTTCCTATCCTCACGGTGGCAAATTAGTGGTGATGAACTTTCTTTATTTGCTGTTGAAATGCCTTTTGTAGAGGCAGCCTGGGTGTTGAGCTGGCTCAGCAGTGTGGCGACATGAATAAGCATAGAAAGCACAGATTCAGTGTTTACCACTCACTTTATTCTCCACGCCCCGCTCGCCATGAATTATGCAGGCCAACCCAATCCCAGGCTCAGCGGCGTGCTTGACCTGCTCTGGAGGGGGGCCTGGACCGCGTGGTTGGGTTAGAATGCGGATGTTTCAGGGCCAGGTCGTCATGGAGAGCGTCTATGCCCCCCTCCCTGCCTTGGGAGGCTCCGCTGCTTCTCATGCTGCCTATGTCACTCCGGCTGGCACCATAAATCTCACTTATTTTCAGATCCGAGCCAGACGCAGGGCTGAAATGATGGGCCAGACCACATCACCCAGCGCCCGCGCCGTGCTGAATGCTAACAGAGCAGCCCATGATCAACTGGCCGGGCAGTTCCCCCACATGATGCAGGGCCCAGGCAGAGAAAAACACTCTCAATCTGCGAGACTGAGACAGGCCTGATTGGCTATCAAATAGGCTCTCAAAAACCGGAGTGTACTATTGGTTCTCTGAATAACTGGTATCATGGCTGTGCATGCGGTAGTGGGAAGTAGTGCCTCGAAATAAGTGGATTTTAAGGTACCCTGGGTTACAAGTTTTAGGGTGTCAAAACTGCTTTCCCCCCTTCTAAAGACTGGGACTATCCCTGTCTCCCCACGCAGCATCAGCAGGTAATAGAGTAATCATCCCCAGCCAGTAGGACCTGAATCTGTCTCATATTTCACCGCTGCTTCAGCATCATTCAGCTTGAGCTGTGAGGATCTCTCCTGTCGTGCACCAATGGTTTTCCTGCTGTCTCTAATTGTGCTGTCTGGGCCCGGTTGGGTGGGTGTGGGGCGATTGAAGCATCTCTGCAACATCCCACTGTGGCTTGTTACTGGTGTGCTCTGTGCTGGGCCAAGCCCACAGGGCCATGCTGGACCTTTGTAATCTCACATTAGCTTCTCTCTCGCCAGGTCGCAAGCAGTTACCCTATCATGTTTTATAGATGACCTCCCAGGAATGGACCAATCCCAGCAGCGAGCAAAATAATTTTCGGCAGATTCTACTTTTAAGGGAACTGAATCAAAGTCCAGAGTACAGAGAGAAAAGGGGGTATTCCATCCTATATAACTCTGTCACAGTCTATAAAAAACATAATGAAAAGCTATTTGAAGATAGGACCACATTAAATGTTTTTGTGGCTCACTGGTATCTCTGGTCTTGCTAATGTAATTTCACTCCAGAGCTGAATGGACTGTAACTGACACTTGCAAAAGGCTAGGCTCCATCCAAAGAAACCTAATCCACTTTTTTTTTCTCTTGAATTCCTCTTCTTCACAACTGCACACAGGCAAGCAACGGTTTCAGAAGCCCATGGATTGTACAATGCAATATACAAATCCTGTGTGCTTCTCTTGTAAATATGGAAAATGTTGGTGTAAAGTCGAACACAGCAGATAGTGCCTGTCAGAATTAATCAGTATTATTAATATGAAAGGATGTGTCACTTTCTTCTACAGTCCTTATTGTGGAATTAGATATTACAATATAAAAACACTCATTTTGCATTATTCAAATGATCTCAAATGGCATGCGGGAGACAAATCAATGAAGCCTTAACCGGCTAAAGCAAAGAATTCCTCTCATTTCCACGCAAGAAAAAATCCCTTTTCATTTTTACTGTCAAACCATTGAAGTCATTGTGAACTCTCCGAGTAGAGAGGTTTAAGTCATGCACAAGGAATGGCTTTTCCTCCCCATAGGGTGTGATGTAGGATCCTCAACAGAAAGGTCTAGAGGCTTAATCTGACGTGCACCTTCCCTGTGAGGTGAGGCCAGGCTGGGGCAGTTTATCTTGCCACCTGCAGCTGTCTAAACTGGCCCCTAACAGCCATTTCATGTTGTCGTGCAACGAGAAACAGTCAGGTCTTTCTTGTGGCTGTCTTAATTGGCCCCAATTATGTGGCCTGTCAGAGTGATGGGTCATAATGAAAGGTTAAGGGCTCTGTTCAGAGTCATGGACCCACGATGAATAACTCTCTAACTCACTAACACTTTCACCAGCGAGGTCAGGCAGCAGGGTCAACTCTCTGACGAGCCCACTGTCACCTTATTAAAGCGTGTTCACTAATGGTGAGGTTTCAGGAGTCGTAGCTATTCATGTGCAGCTCTGGACCTGTCTGTTCAATACCGCGGGTCCCAAAAAGGGGAGCTGGCCACTCATCCATATTCAGTAGATGGTGGCACCACATACTCAATGAGTGAATCTCTTTTTTTATGACCAACTGAGACCGGATGTGCAAAATGCAATTAGTGTCATTTGGTTTGGGTTGGAATCATCAGCTGAATAAAGATTACGGTCTCTTAATTCTCTCTCGTTTCTCTCGTTTATTAATTTTCTCTCTCCTCTTCCTTGTTTTCCTCTCCCCCCTCTCCCCCCCCTCTCTCTCTCTCTCTCTCTCTCTCTCTCTCTCTCTCTCTCTCTCTCTCTCTCTCTCTCTCTCTCTCTCTCTCTCTCTCTCTCTCTCCCTCTGTCTCTCTCTCTCTCTCCCTCTCCCTCTCCCTCTCCCTCTCCCTCTCCCTCTCCCTCTCCCTCTCCCTCTCCCTCTCCCTCTCCCTCTCCCTCTCTCTCTCTCTCTCTCTCTCTCTCTCTCTCTCTCTCTCTCTCTCGCCCTCTCTCCCTCTCTCTCCCCATCTCTCTCTCTTCCCCCCCCCCCCTCTCTCTCTCTCTCTCTCTCTCCCTCTGTCTCTCTCTCTCTCCCTCTCTCTCTCCCTCTCTCTCTCTCTCTCTCTCTCTCTCTCTCTCTCTCTCTCTCTCGCCCTCTCTCCCTGTCTCTCCCCATCTCTCTCTCTCCCCCCCCCCCTCTCTCTCTCTTCCCCCCCCCTCTCTCTCTCTTTCTTTCCCCCCCCCCCCCTCTCTCTCTCTCTCTCTCTCTCAGGACACAGAGATAGTGAACACGGCCGTCCTGACAGGGAAGACGGTGGCGGTCCCGGTGAAGGTGGTGACCGTGGGAGTGGAGGGCCTCGTCACAGACGTCTCGGAGGCAGTCAAGTGTTGCTCCACCGACGAAGACGTGGTGAAGGTCAGTAAAGTGGAAACTCATGAGAGAGAGATGAGCATGTGGGTAAGGGTCCTCCATTTATAGACACCCCCTCACCCACCCACCCCCTCACCCACCTCCTCACCCCTCCACCCACCCCTCCACCCACCCCCTCACCCACCCACCCCTCCACCCACCCCCTCACCCACCCACCCCCTCACCCACCCACCCCTCCACCCACCCCCTCACCCACCCACCCCCTCACCCACCCCTCCACCCACCCCTCACCCACCCACCCCCTCACCCACCCACCCCTCCACCCACCCCCTCACCCACCCCTCCACCCACCCCTCCACCCACCCCCTCACCCACCCACCCCTCCACCCACCCCTCCACCCACCCCTCCCCTCCCCACATATTACTTTTCTATTATAAAACTTGTAATGGAGTTCGCAGACTCTCATTCACCCAAGTGTTTTTCAACAGACAAGTTTCAAGAGTCAAGTTTTTTTCTTTCTCTCTCGAACTCTCGCTCTTTTGCCGAGCGTTGTGATTGGATGATAATGTATGACTAATGAGCTTGGAGACCCACCTGTGGTAAGTCATGGGTATCCACTCCAGACAGACGGAGCGTGACCACTGGTTGGGTGCACAAGCCCCAGGCTGCACCGACCTCCAATACATATCGAGCCCGGGCAGAGTTCGAGGCTCATTCATCACACTCGCGTACACTTTTATCCTTGATTAGTTTTGTGTCGATTACAGGCTTATTTGGACAAAATGTACTTAAGTCTATTACAGAATGAGACGGTAGATATGAACTAAAGTCAAGGCACTATGTTGAACAACTTTACTGAATGTTCAGGCGTACTATGTACACAAGTGCAGATAAGGTCAGTTCTGAGTGGAACAGCCAGAGGATTGGGACTGATAAGATGAACAAATCAAACAATAAGAATTATCCATTGAATCAGGATTGTATCTGAGGACACAATGACTGAACAATACCCAGGCATTCCAAAGCATTGTGCAACAAAGCATGTGTTAAATCATTAAGTAAAAGTGGGAGAGATAAGTAGGTCTATTTATAGACCACCTATTTCAAGATTTAAGCCTCAAGAACGGATAAACAAACAGTGAGAGAAAGCATCAGAGCATTCGTTTACGTGATCTCTGCTGACAGCTCGCTCGAGTTCTCTTTTATATTTTCTGTGTCTCCGTTAAACCGGGGCCACGAGGTGCAGAGTAGAGAGCCGAGCCCAGCACGGCAGGACAGCAGATCGCACTGCGTGTCCCTGCTCACGCTCTCGGAGAAATCATACTCCTGACTTCAAATGACTAGTTCATTATCCGTGGAATGGCTAACTCTCCGAAGCATAAACTGGAGTGGAGAGAGCCGTCAATCTGTCCAACGCCTGTCTCCCAACCTAACTGGTAGAGATGACTAGAGATGGGTTCATTATGTGCTTAAGGCTCCCACCATTGATGTGGTCTCTCTCTCTTTCTCGTTCTCTCTGTCTGTCTGTCTGTCTGTCTCTCTCTCTCTCTCTCTCTCTCTCTTTGAACATGCAGATCACTGGGACCAACCTACTTACCGACATGTATGTCATTGAGACATTAGGCAGAATGTTTTTTTTGTAGTCCAACGTGATAACTATATTCATGAAAAAAACTACCAATAAATAAACAGATGTAAGGTGGACTGTACAGTGTGTTACGGTGCTGGACTGGCATCACTGTGTTCCCTCGGCATGCACAGTAGGGTTATCCCTCATTGAATAAAGCCTCAAGCTTTCTCCGTTTTATTTGGGCGTTTTATAGAGCGACAAACTGGCTTTGTTCAACAGTGAATCGGGGGGAAAAGAGATGATTTCAGGTTGTTCCCTGAGTCATGTGTCCTTCCTCTTAACTGTTACTCATACATAACTATTCTTGTTAACGGAAGCTAGTTTGTGTGTTCGTTTTACTGTCAGAGCCCCTGATACCAGCCTTGGAGCATAAACATGACAAATTCCTGTTGTTTGCGCGGGCGAAGGTCCGTTAACTGAATACATGCCGTCAACTTGAATAATGAATCACCGAGGCTCGTTAAGCCCCTTCTTCACACACTGTAGATTCATAATGACCGATCCTTCACCTCACCTCACATGCCTTCCTCAGGGACCCACAGTGCAACTGTGTGTTTTGTTGTCAACATCTTTTTGGTGAGAGTCCAGCCTGCTCTGCAAGGTGCTGCTGAACTGAGCCAGGCGACCAGGCACCTGTAAACGTGACTCACCCTCTTCACCCCAGCCTCCCAAGCCATCTCCTCCGCTCCCTGTAATTGGTGCAGTCACTGCGCTTCGAGGAGCCTTCGTCAGTCCCTCTGCATGTCCTCAGCCCCCTCTCTGAAGGCCTCGCTCAGTGGCAGCCATGGTGATGAGCCCTGGTGATTGGCCGTGTCCAATCATTGGAGGCACTTCAGGAGGCCCTTGCTGTCCATCTGCCACGCAGACAGAGTTGTTTGGTTTCACAACAGATGAGCAGAGGTGAAATCACTTGGTCGTTCCGTTTCTCAACTCGAATGAGTATCTAAGATGTCTTGGTTTTCATTTCCTCCTGGACTCCATTCCCCAGATGTATACACGCCACAGTCATGCTGCGATACTCCATCTTGCCTAAACCAGATCTCCATATTCTAGTCTTGGTCCCGTGAGGGTTTGTGAGTAGCTTGGCTATCAATTCTCACTCCCCGAAGAACCGAGCTGTCACCACGGAAACCGTGCTGCCATCCTGAAAGGAAGCGTTGCCCAGATCAGACCACAGGAAGAAAAGTACATGGTCGTTCCTCCCAGCCTCTGAGCGCCTCTCAAAGCGTTGTGCTCGTTTGTCCGCCGTGACGGATCGTAAACACACAGGTAACCCACTAGTTGTGTGTGAGCAGGGGGCGTCACGAGGACCAGCGAGTGTTTTTTGTGTCCACGCGAGAGGTCTCAAGGGGTTCCCGGATGCGGGGCTGAGTGGCGTGGGATGGACGTGGGCCGCGCTCTGCCTAATTACTTCTGTCAAGATCCAGCTCTGTCGGGCCCAACACCGTGCCCACCTCCTCCTCTACGCTCTCTAAACCCATCCCTCATATCCGCCTCTGATTCTGTCTGTCGGCAAGTCGTTAATTTCCCGGGCTGGAGACAGCAGCTTTAATGTCCTCTGTAAGGCTCTCCTGTTAGCCGCCTGATGGGCCTGATTTATGGGCCTGTGAACACGGCTGGATGTTTATGATACGTTGAAGGGGTTGGGGTGACAGATATGCTCCAACTTGGATGTTCTACTCAAACGACCAGGCTTTCTTACAATCTACCTGGATTCCAGGCCTAGCCTTGTCTGGACTGGCTTGGCCTGGTTTGACTTGGTCTGGCCTTCCCTGGTTTGACTTGGTCTGGCCTTCCCTGGTTTGACTTGGTCTGGCCTTCCCTGGTTTGACTTGGCCTGGTCTAACATGGCCTAGCCTAACCTGTCTTGCAGCATATGTAACCCTTATGTATTGATTTTGAGTCCGCTGTTAACACACCACTGGAGGCCAGTGTTAGCCTGTCAGAGTAGTGAGGCCTGTGTTAGCCTGTCAGAGTAGTGTTGGGGTAGTGTTGGGCACAGCCTTTGAACTGAAGTGTACCCTGTTTCCTGTTGTGTTGTAGATTAGCATGTTGACGTTATTGTCACCCGAGTTTATGTGAGACTAGTTCAGGCTAGCTGCATTGTACCTGTTGTTGTGTCGTCGCTCGGGGAAAGAGACTGTGACATTTGACTGTCAAAGACACTTTAGTCTCAACGGGCTAAGACTGGAGAGGAGGAAGGCACAGAACAATTGAGGCTGATAAGAAACCAGGAGGCGTCTGACATCTTTATCAGTCAGCAGGCACACACACTCTCTGTCTCTCTCTCTCTGTCTCTCTCTGTCTCTCTGTCTCTCTCTCTCTCTCTCTCTCTCTCTCTCTCTCTCTCTCTCTCTCTCTCTCACACACACACACACACACACTGTCTGTCTCTTTCTCTCTCTCTCTCTGTCTCTCTCTCACACACACACACACACACACTCTCAGTCTCGCTCACACGCAAACACACACACACTCTCAGTCTCTCTCTCTCTGTCTCTCTCTGTCTCTCTCTCTCTCTCTCTCTCTCTCTCTCTCTCTCTCACACACACACACACACACACACACACACACTGTCTGTCTCTTTCCCCCTCTCTCTCTGTCTCTCTCTCTCTCACACACACACACACACACACACACACACACACTCTCAGTCTCGCTCACACACAAACACACGCACACACTCTCAGTCTCTCTCTCTCACACACACACACACTCACACATACACACTCACACACTCAGTTTCTCACACACACACACACGCTATCGTAAAAATGCACACATATACACACACACACTGGACATAAATACAGTGCACCAAGTCAGCAGCAGTGACTATAAATAGGAGAAGCACTTTCTCAAAGCAAGATGGCGACATCACTCCTGACAATAAATTCTTACTACTTTCATAACATAGTATTTTAGTTACTGTACATTGATTTTTTTTTTTTTTATATTGGCCTTTGCCAATTAATTCAATGGGTAATGTACACAGGGCCAGACTTAAGGCGGTGGGGGCCCCTGTGCTTGGGTCCATTTTCGGGCCCTACCAACTATAGGCCTACAAGACTTTGAATAGAACAAAATGATACACAAGCTATATGTATTTAGAGCTGAATTCTGTTTAAAATGTTTAATTAATCTGAATTATACCATGGTCTGGGTGAATACTCGATTCTGATTGGTTGAAAGGGTGTCCACCCCTGCAGCCAATCAGCCAAGTAGTTCCAGCAAAACTGTTAACCGTTCTAAATTATTGAGGGACAATGACATGGTTAGATAGCTGTTTAGTCTTGATGTTCAACATACTGTCAAACTATAATTACTGTTTGTAGAATATGTCAACTTTGATGTGATCATCTCACATCCATTTGATATTCAACTCGCTACACATGCTGCGGCCGCACTGTAGCCTAGTACTAGTATATTGCCGATAGACTACCTTTTTCGTGAAAATCTTGATATTGATTTGGGGACAATTACATGGCTTGTTAGCTAGCTAGTCTTCTTGTCAAACAAATTGTCAAATTATATTTACTGTTTGTCAACCGTACATAATGTTCTTGTCTATGAATCTTGCTAGCATAACTTAGCTTTCTGGCTAAGTTCAGCTCAGTCCTCCGCTGCACGTAAACGGGCGGGGCCCCCTACCGGACGAAGCCAATGGGCTGTAGCCCAGTCAAGCCCAATGGTAAATCCGGCCCTGACTGTAACATATACTGTACAAGTGTACATGGTTCACCTATAGAGATATGTAGTCAGTGGAGTTGAACCCGTTACTGAATTATGAACTATGTTGTGTCTGTCGTCTCTGATGGTCGACTATACTGTGCCAAATCCTGACTGTGAGTCAGTGGAATGGTCCAGGAGGTGGACCAGATCAAATCTTGTATCTTGGTGGTGGTGGGGGGTGGGGGGGGGGGGGGGGGGGCATTGGGAGGACGTGGGAGCTGTTGGAGCGAGGCTAAGGCCAGGCTTCTTAAGCTGCCTTAGATGAGCAGCGAAGCAGGGAGGAGAGAGAGCTGGAGGTGTCTGTCACAAAGACCAAAACCTCTGCGCTCACACAAATTTGACTCTTTTTTAATATATATATATATATATATATTATATCTGACTCTTGAGAAATACACCTTCACTTTGAAGTAGAAAAGATCTTATCTCATTGTGTCTCCCTGAAGGCAGTGAAGTATTAAAAAAGGCTTCCAAATAGAACGATGCCTTCCAAATCCAAACTTCTGTAAATAATCACTTTTAAGATTCACAGTCTACCCCTGTGCTCTCCACACCTCCGTCTCTCCCTCCCTCCCTCCCTCCCTCCCTCCCTCCCTCCCTCCCTCCCTCCCTCCCTCCCTCCCTCCCTCCCTCCCTCCCTCCCTCCCTCCCTCCCTCCCTCCACCCCCCTCTCTCTCAGACATACCAACAGTTTAAAGGTCAGCGTTGGTGAGGCACACAGTCAGCTGTGGCACCTGTGAAACTCCCTGCCTCCTTCGATGGCGCGCAAATGGCTGCACATTTTTTATTTATTTTTTACATTTTTCGAAAATCAATTTTTGAAACAGATGGTTTTCAGTTAGTAATGCTATCAGTAGAGACCCTTTCTCCCTCTCTCTCTCTCTCTCTCTCTCTCTCTCTCTCTCTCCTCCCGTCTGTTGAAGATGAGTTCAGCCCTGGGTAGAATCAGAGCTTAAATAGGCAAAGACTATCCCCACCAGCACTACCACCTCCAGAGTCAAAGATGCCCTCCCCCTCATCTTCCTTTTGTAGTCGAGGGGAGCTTTTATCTTGTTGTTCAAAGGAACTGCAGAGAAATGCATGCGCATACCCAGCACTGTGCCTTGCAGTGCTTATCATAGAATACGGGTCATTTCACAAGGTTTGACCCACATGCACTTGGGTTACACTTTACATAATACAGCTGTGAGTGAGTGTTGTCTTATTATTTGTGATATTAAGTGTTGTGTCAGTGACCCGTCAGTGGCTTGATGCACACACCTCTTCTCTCCCCCCCCCTCCTCCGTCCAGGTGTCGGACAGGTGTGACTACGTGTTTGTGAACGGGAAGGAGATGAAGGGCAAGGTGAGGATGAAGGTGAACTTCACCTACAGCTACCTGAGCGCCCAGCTGGAGATGAACGTGTGGATCCCCCGCCTGCCGCTCCAGATCGAGGTGTCGGACACGGAGCTCAGCCAGATCAAGGGCTGGAGGGTGCCCCTTCCGGCCAGCAGCCAGAGGTGCGTTTGTTTCGTGTTTCGGGTCATTCCTTCCAGCTCGTCGCGGCTTCGGACTTGAACTCCACGCCCCTTCTATCCACCAAAAGTCACCTCACACAGGACGCTCGACGAAATAGAAGGGAAAAAAAGTCTTAGATCTCATACAAAGTGTATTGTGACTCAGATTAAGTAATAGGTCTCTCATCAGATGGCCTCATGTTATAAACGCTACTTCTGGTTGTCGGATATGGTGTCAATATTTGACATGTGCATGGAAAAATAATCTTGAGTCCTTTTCATTGTTTGTAATTTTCCCTGACCTTTCCTTAAAACCGAAGGTTGAAGACAGACAGAACATTTCATTTTTATTATGCAGGAGACGGCAGCTCCTAATGTTTATGTGAGGTGTTTTTGTCAGGGACCATGCACCTAATTATGGTTTCTGTACGTCCACCACCTCTTGGCAGAATGCTAATGTTCTCTACATCTCTGTGTAATGCTGTGTGAAGGCAGGCCTCATTCCTCCTCTTGTTTCACATTTGAATTCTCTGTAAAGAAATCCATTGTTTCTTCATGGATGCAACATAACCTTCAGAATAGCAACTCAACAAATGTTTCCCTTCAAAAGTTCCTCCTGTTTACCGCACCACTGCCTGCTGCTTGTTGGATTGAAACTTGTCTCTTCAAGCGTGCACAGGTGTCGGTGTGCCTGTGTGGGAGATCGAGCGTGTGTGTGTGAGTGTGTGTGTGTGTGTGTGTGTAAATGTCTGTGCAGATTAGGACCTTGATCGCTGTGATGTATTGGGTTACTGTCCCAGAGGTCTGAGATAGGGTAATGAGGGCACGCACACTACTGCAGAAACCTCTCTCTCTCTCTCTCTCTCTCTCTCTCTCTCTCTCTCTCTCTCTCTCTCTCTCTCTCTCTCTCTCTCTCCCTCTCCCTCTCCCTCTCCCTCTCCCTCTCCCTGCTATCTCTCTCCCTCCCCTCTCCCTCTCCCTCTCCCTGCTATCTCCAATGAGTGGCCGGCTCGGGGTGGTAACAAAATGGCCGACACATGCAATATAGCGTGGCTGTCATCGTGTCAGGTCGTCCTGGTGGCGCGCCGTGGCTCCTCGCGCAACCCGGACATTATTAGAGCTGTCTGGAGGTCACACCCCCCCCCGGGCCTCATCACCGTCAGCACCTTCTCCTCCACGCCCGCTCCAGACTCTCCTCTCAGCTGTTGACATCCGTCAATGAGGGGAGTGGATACCTGCCTGCCCCTGCTGTAATTACCGGACGGACGCACACTGTTCATTTTGAACTTGGACTCGCTCCACGGACCTGCCACCTTGGGAGACGAGCCCCCCCCCCCCGCCCCCCTCTGGCTGCAGCATAATGATCCCCAGCTCCCCGCATGCGGCGGAGGCCGACCGAAGGGGAAGACGCGCTGGGGCCGCGTGCGGGAGGTGGAAGGTTGCGTGTGTGTCGGTATGGCCTTTTCTGCTGTGCCCTTGCAGGAAGTTGGAGGGTGCGTGCCTGGGCCGGCGGGGGGCCGGACAGGAGTCCTCAGGGAGCCCCGACCCCCCCCCCCCCGACCCCAGCCCCCCCTCGTCTGTGTTTATCAGAGAGCAGCAGGCGTGACCTTGGTGAGCAGTGGCAGCCCTGCTAACAGGGGCGGGCGGCGGGCCACAGTCCAGCACAGCCCGTCAGAGAGAGGGAGAGAGAGAGAGAGAGAGAGAGAGAGAGAGAGAGAGGGAGAGGGAGAGGGAGAGGGAGAGGGAGAGGGAGAGGGAGAGGGAGAGGGAGAGAGAGAGAGAGAGAGAGAGAGAGAGGGAGAGGGGAGAGGGAGAGGGAGAGGGAGAGGGAGAGGGAGAGGGAGAGGTAGAGGGAGAGGAAGAGCCTGCCTGTCTCTGTTAGGCTGCCAAGTGATTCACACTGTCGGGCCGGCGGAGGGGAGGCTGAGGGCTGGGTGTTGGGGGAAGAGGTTGAGGAGGGAGGGGGCGGGGGGGGGTCGGTGCAGCCAGAAAAGCCCTCATCATCTTGTATTCCCCAAACCCTACCCTACTTGCATAATTGTAGGCTCTTCACGTGAAGTCATGACTTCCTCGTGGATGTTAGGATATTATTAGGTTAATAGGTTTCTCTTCTCCTCATCACGACATCCTCGAGATCTCACGTGAACATCCTCGAGATCTCACGTGAACATCCTCAAGGTCTCACGTGAACATCCTCAAGGTCTCACGTGAACATGCATATATATCCCATTTGTTTCCGGCGGCTTGTGCTGACCTTGCCACACGGTGACACTGTGAATCTTATGATGAGGTTTCTTACATGTCATTCAGACTGTGGACAATAAAAAACAATCAATTTTCACCACACTCGTCTACGAAAGCGGCAGTAATGTCGCTTTCTCTCCAAACGACCTTCATTATGTCTTTGTAAAACAACAACATTGACATGCCAAAGCAAGCACACCAAAGGATGCACTGGGCACAGGAAACAGCACGACGTGAGCATTAATATGCAGCTTCGCTAAGCCAAACGCAAAGCATTCTGGGAACGAAAGCTGAACGATGCAGACAGTTTTGTTATAAATGTACTTCAGATTGCGGTTGTTTCCTGAGTAGTATTTGTATATTAGATTAACCTGATATTAGATTGGAGTTAGTCTCAGTGGCACCGAAAACCTTCCTGTAGATTAGATTCATGCCAGTGGTAAAACTGTACCAGCTGCCAAGAAATTGACAGATATGCAGGAGATATACTGACAGACAGACAAATATGTAGACACACAGACAGGTAAACAGACAGATATACAAACAGACAGACACAGATAAACAGACGTATATAAACTTATAGACCGACAGGCAGACAGGCAGACAGGCAGACAGGCAGACAGGCAGACATACAGACAGGCAGACATACAGAAATATTGGCAGAGACACACACAAACAGACACACAGCCCTCCTCACCCCACCAACAACGTGACTCAGCAGAAAATATTCTATCTACCTCAAATTTCCACTACCCTAATTTCAATATTTTAACTTTCGACCAGATGTTACCAATCAGTATTTCATCTTACTCATTGATTTACAACACAGTATAGGTATGGATACACAACTTCAGTTCTTTGCCCAGAAAATGGCTTTTTCTATATTGACAGTATTTAATGAGAGTGCAGATGAATCCCTTTGACTGGAATCCAATCGTGTGTGAAATCACCCCTGACCTGAAATCCCTTTTATCTTGTCAGTGAAAGTCACGTTTCTTAATTCCAGTGCATTTCAGTGTTCTCAAGACTGATCAGTCACTGCCATGGTGCCAACATCTCACACCCCTCCACTTCCCCCCCTCCCCTCCACCTCCCCCCCTCCCAGCGGCCCCTGCTGTGCGTCAAGGGCTGTTTCTCAGGGAATCAGACAGTGAAACAGAAAAGAGAGGATCATCTCCAGATTATTGTCTCCCTTGAGTCCTACATTATCATGTCATCTGAAAACGTGTGTGTGTGTGTGCGGCCCTCTGTGTTGGCGCGCCCGGTGTGTGTGTGTGTGTGTGCTGCGTGTGTGTGTGTGTGCTGCGTGTCGGAGAGTGACTAGCCAGCAGGACTTGTGAAGGCTTGTGATTACCGACTCTGTTGACAGAGCACTATGCTGTTGACTCGTCAGCCCCGGTGCCACGGTCCAGAGCTACGACATCACTTCCCTCACAGACCCAAGCACTTCTCGGCAGCTACACGCTGAGCTAGGAAGTTGTTTATTTGAATGAAACAAAGTTACAGGTGAAATCCAGCACAGTGGCTGCGCAGTTATAAGGCTGCCGTGTCCCTCAGAGAGAATGGTCTTTTTTTGTGGATGAAGCTTGGCGGGTGGTTATGGAGCACGACCGGATAACAGGCCAGGCAGACAGACAGGGCTCCAGCCCTGCAATCAGGCAGGTGACAGCCTTGCGCCTCCAGCTACTAATCACCACCCCCCCCCCCCCCCTGGGTCCCTCAGGTCGGCGCGTGACAGCGAGGATGAGGACGAGGAGGAGCGCAGGGGCCGAGGCTGCACCCTACAGTACCAGAACGCCATGGTGCGAGTGCTGACACAGCTGGTGGCCGAGTCGGCGGACCCGCGCGGTCAGCTGACCTTCATGCTGGGCAGTGATTGGCAGGTGGACATTACAGAGCTGGTGTGGGACTTCCTGAAAGTGGAGGATCCCCAGATTGCCCAGCTCCTGGATGGGAGAGTGCTGGTGGGACTGGACATGGGAATGACCACCATCCAGGTAGGCTGTGTGTGTGTGTGTGTGTGTGTGTGTGTGTGTGTGTGTGTGTGTGTGTGTGTGTGTGTGTGTGTGAGCATGTGCTCATGAGTCAGTATGTGGCAGGACAAAATGACAGTGACAGACAGAGAGAGATGAAAAAGCGATTGAAAGGAGAAGGTAAAACTCTTTTTCAGTTTTCTTTCTTCAAGATTTCTTCAACATATACTTTGATCTCCAAGTCAATAACAACAGCCGATATTTGCGCTGTTGGCTCAGAGGAGATAATACCTATATTTGTGTTGGAGCCATTTCCCCCTCGCCCTGTCAGCTAGTCAGGTAGTCATCAGTGTGCCCATTCCAGGCATCCCTGCCTCTGGGCTGTGGTGACAGTCACTGTGCAGGCACGGTGTCATCATGTCAGCTTTCACCACCACCATTTGTCATTTGCCACTCCCGGTGGGCTAACTGGATGAATAGCAGTGTCTCTAATGACATCTGTGTGTGACTGATCAGCCACCTGCCAGTGTGGACTCATCCATCTGTCTGCATGGAGACGTGCTCTCCTCCTCCTCTCATCCCTACCTCCTCTCTTCCTCTCCTCCTCTCCTTCTCTCCTCCTGTCTTCCCTACCTCCTCCTCTCCTCTCCTCCTCCTCTCATCCCTACCTCCTCTCCTCCTCCTCTCACCCCTACCTCCTCTCCTCCTCTCCTCCTCTCCTCCTCTCCTCCTCTCCTCCTCTCCTTCTCTCACCCCTACCTCCTCTCCTCCTCTCCTCCTTTCCTCCTCTCCCCTTTGCTCCTCTCCTCCTCTCCTCTCTATCTGGTCTCCTCCTCTCTTCTCCTCCATTTCCTCCTGTCATCCCTACCTGCAGCAGTGCTTGTACCAGTCCTGTCTACCCACCCTCCTGCCATGCAGGAGCATCATTATCAGCCTCTCTTACGTACACAGACAGATCAGCAGAAGCTTCGGTGAACGAGCAGGCAGGCACGTTCTCATTTATCTGCTTGCTAGATAGATGCAATGAGGTGAGGTTACCAGACATGTCGATATCCATTAACAGCACAAATCAGCCCCTAAGTGGGAACATCCCCCTGGGTATTCAGGCTTCCACTGCAAATAATGATTTGATGAACTAGATAAACGCACCCTGGCTCCAACAGCCCAGTTAAACAAAGCACCAGACTAGAGATGGAAGATACTAGAACGGAACAAGGTGGCTAACACAATGAAATAATCTAATTTATTTACCTATTGTGCAGACAGGGACATTATGTGTGTGTGTGTGTGTGTGTGTAATGCACAGAGGTGCCTCATGCCTTAATATGTAATGAAATGTTTTGAGAGACCTATTGTAACCTCACCTCTCAGTAATTCAAACCGTCGACGCATGTTGTTGTTTGGGGAAAATGTTCTCCACTGTCTTTGTTTCGTTCAAAAAGCAAGGCTTTGATGTTACAGTACAGCCATAATCTAGGTTCATTCCCCTGTTTGTTTGTCGTTCCCCCCATCTCTTTCTTTCCCTCCCTGTCCCTCTCTCCCTCTCTCTCTGGGTGACCCAGGTGCTGTCACCCCTGTCTGACTCCATCCTGGCAGAGAAGACGGTGACGGTGGTGGATGACAAAGTGACCATCACGGAGCTGGGGGTGCAGCTGGTCACCGGCCTCTCCCTGTCCCTGCAGCTGAGCACAGGCAGCAACAGGGCCATCCTCGCCACGGCGACCACGCAGGAAGTGCTGCGGAGCCCCAAACAGGTTAGGGGAGGGCTCTACCCAGATGATGTGCTCCAGATAGATAGAGGGAAGACTAGGGGGAAGAGAAGCTGCCGTTCTGTTCCTCGATACAGATGAGCCAGGAATGGTCTCTAAGTGTGTGTGTGTGTTCTGTCCTCAAAAGACGCCAGTTTCCTGCGTGAATGCAACACCTACTCATGTACACTGGCTGTGCTCTTTGAACCATTGTCCTACTGTACGCGCTTTGAGGCTGTGTGGTGACGCGTGCACGGGAAGCCAAGAGTCTGTACTGTACTATGTGGCTTATCTTTGTACTTGCTCGCATGTGAGATTCCAATTTCACACAATTACCGTCTTTAGTGGCCTATGATGTTGTGTGTCTGTGTGTCTGTGTGTGTGTGTGTGTGTGTGTGTGTGTGTGAGAGAGAGAGAGAGATAGAGAGAGAGAGAGAGAGAGAGAGAGAGAGAGAGAGAGAGAGAGAGAGAGAGAGAGAGAGAGAGAGAGAGAGAGAGAGAGAGAGAGAGAGAGAGAGAGAGAGAGAGAGAGAGAGAGAGAGAGAGAGCGTATTGTGTGTGCATTTGCATTTGTTTGTTCCCCAGCATTCCTAACCCTCTTAGCTGTGGGACTTGAAAGCCGGAGTGTGACAGAGTGAGACTTTCCTTGGGCGTCTCATAGAAAAGCAAGCTTAATATCCGAGCGCGCAGAAGCAACACCGCACCGCTCAATAGGAAAACACCACTAACGGTTCAAACTCCAACTAGCCAATCATCTATCGCTTCCCTTTTCCCCTCTTGTTTACCCCGCCCATCTCTCTCTCTCTCTCTCTCTCTCTCTCTCTCTCTCTCTCTCTCTCTCTCTCTCTCTCTCTCTCTCTCTCTCTCTCTGTCTCTCTCTCTTTGTGACCTCTTTGATCTACCCCTCAGCTTCTCTCTCTTTCCCTTGCTCTCTCCCCCTCTCCCTCTCTCTCTGGTAAAGAATGATGTTAAGGCAAGTTTATCTGGTCCATCTCTGTAGGCATAAGCTGCAAGGCCTCTTCTGTCAGTACAGTAATTAAAGAGGGGGCTGGGGACAGGGGTAAGGGGGGATGGGAGTTAGACCCTGGCTATATCAAAGAGCACTTTGCTAACTTTGCAAAATCACAACAAGAAAGGGACCTTAAGATACTTGAAAATGGCAAATCCTCGTTTGGAAAAAGCTCTTTTTTTAACCCAGCTGTCTGATCTCTCCCTTATCTGGGATCTGTCCCCCCCCCGCTCTCACAGCACTGCAGCTAAGTTATCCAAACCCTGGCTTCTAATAGGCTGTCCTCCACCTCGCCTAGTTCCCCCGCGACAGTTTTTCTCTGCTCTGCCTCCAAAAAGCACCACACCACCTTCTTCTCTTTAACACAGCTCAGATTCATTCTGCGTCGTTCTTTGTTGAGGCTTTGCCTGTCCGTAGCTCCTGTTTTGAGAGCCACACTTACTCTTAATGAAATAATGGCATCGTCTCCCCATTTCATCTCACATCATGGGATCCTGAAACGCCTCCAAAATAATGGGTAAATGGAAGCCAAATTGGTGTTCATCTTCCTGCAGCTATCAGGAGTGGTAATAAGGAGATTGTGTTCTTCTGAGGTGTATCCTCACCAATTGACAAAAGCCATTATTACGGTATAATCTTCTTTTATTTCAGGCGTTTGTTTGTGTTCTCTGCGTGTGTGTAGTCTGTGTGAGTGTGTTCTCTGTGTGTGTGTGTGTTCTCTGTGTGTGGGTGTCTGCGTTCGTTGTCTCCTAACTCCCTCTGTGTGTGTGTGTGTGTGTGTCTCCAGGAGGCTCTGATCAGCGCCTGGCTGCAGTTCAGCGATGGCTCCATGGCCCCTCTGGACCTGTACGACCCGGAATACTTCATCCTGACGGCCACCTCCCTGGACGAGGAGGTGGTGACAGTGCAGCAGGACCCGTCCTGGAAGTGGCCGGTCATCGTGACAGAGGCCGAGGGTCAGGGCATGCTGGTCCGGGTGGAGATGACGGTGTGCGAGCCCTGCCTGAAGTTCAAACGCCGCAGCGTCCTGGCGGCGGGGAACTGCAACGTGCGGGTGAAGTTTGGCCGCGGCGGCGGCGACTACGGGCCCGAGGGGGGTGAGGAGATGGAGAACCGGGCCAACGACCGGCGCCAGCCGTCACCCTCCCAGGACAGGACGGGGCTGGACGCCCCCTACTACGGCAGCTCCATCTCCGACATGGAAGACGGGCTTGCGAGGAGGGCCACCACCACCAAGAGCGCCCTCGTCCGCAGGCCCAATGGGGGCAAGCTGTCGGACGACAGCAGCCGGGTCCAGAACGAGCCCGTCGACTTCTCCGACTTCCCCGCCCAGGTGGACCTCCCTCGGGGAGGCAGCCTGGAGGACGACCTGCTGCAGACGGCGCGCGGCCTCACCGACCTGGAGATCGGCATGTACGCCCTGCTGGGCGTCTTCTGCTTGGCCATCCTGGTCTTCCTCATCAACTGCATCTCCTACACCCTCAAGTACCGCCACAAGGAGCTGTCCGTCGAGGGCCAGGAGAGCATGAACCACGCCCACGACTGGGTGTGGCTGGGGAACGAGGCGGAGCTGTTGGAGAGCCAGGGGAGCCTGTCCCCCCAGCAGGAGGAGCAGGTCTCCATGATGGACTCCAGCGCCGGCCTGGAGGAGGGCAGCCACCTGCTCAACGGGGGCTCCTCCTCCTCCTCCTCCTCCTCCGCCCAGAAGAACGTCCAGGGGCAGGTGCACCGCGCCGCCAACACAGCCTGCCAGGTGACCAAGGACAAAGGAGACTCGCCCACCACCAAGAGGAAGCGGGTGAAGTTCACCACGTTCACCACCATCCCTCCGGACGACGGCTGCCCCATGGTCAACACCCTGAGCCTGGGGCACAGTCAGGACATCAAGTGGGTGTGTCAGGACGTTGAGCTGGGGGACTCGAAGGAGCTCCGGAACTACATGGAGAGGTTGAATGACAGTGCTTTGAAAGAGGTGGCATAATGTTTGGTGCTCGGTGCATCCCTGTATGATCTCACCCTAATGCCTTTCACAGCTAGGGGGGCGCTTGGATCCGTAACTGTGATTAGCGCTGCGCCCAGACAGGGTCGCGGCAAACTGACAGCAACATTTCTGTGAACCACATAGAACTGCCAAAAGGATGTTGGAAAATCAAGGACGAAAATTAGTCATGATACCATAATAGGATTAATGACAAATCTTTAACTTGAAAAATATGTCTATGGATGATGACGTCTGGTTGTTGTTTTGTTACCTTGAATTTGACCTCCGTTTTCATCGTCCAATCATCACGGTTCTTTTTGTAGTTGGAAGAATCAAACATGCTCCCAGAATAGCCCTGCATTAAGCTTGACGTTTTATGCAGTTGATGACACTTCTATTTCAGAATGCAAAATGGACAGACACAGTAGATGTTCAAGGTGTATATTTACACATAGATGGGCTTTTGGAAGTTTTATAACATTTCGAATATTGATTTCTCACTGTGTTCCGGGTCCTTGTTTTGATGCACTTGTTTCGAGGAACAGACCAGAATTAGGCTTCAGAATGTTCTGCATGTGGTTTGAAACAAAAGGCACAACTTTTAGGTTTGATCCTCATCCGAAGAAGCTGAGATCTTCTATGTTCTGTATATACTGATCCTCAAAGGCATTGTATTGTTGCTCTGTATATTGTATTTTCATACAGTACCTATCATTTAAAGAATATTCAAACTGTCAAACGTGCGTGGTACCCTTAATCATGCCCTTTGGTTTCTCCTGATCACTCCAGCTTGTTTCAAATGCTCTATTCACTCATGAGCCACAAAGAAATTCGGCACTCGTCTGTTTTTGTCACATCCAAACAAAGCTTTCAGTCACAGTGAAGTCGACTGTATATTAGGCCGATCCATTAGGCTTGATAGCAGAGCTGCAGTGTTCAGATAAAGGACAAGCTGTCGCCATCTATTCTACAAGTCCTATTAGAGGAATATTACAACGCCTACTGCATGAAAGGGACTTTACATTGAATAATGATTAGACTACTTGCCAGTGTGACATTTCCTCCACAACCCTTCAAATTAAATTATAGTAAACTCATGCAAAAAAAAAATGGCAATTATAGACTAATTAACCTGTGTGTGGTGTGTGTCTGTGGTGTGTGTGTGTCTCAGAGCATATAGGACTGCTTACTGTGGACAAAGTGATGGCATTTTCTCACGCAATTCCGAGATGGAAAATTAGCACCAACCCTGATTAACACACCAGGCTTGTCCAAGCATGGGAGAGATCAATGGTGAAAAAGACATTTCTCTACAAATCATTCTCGTAAAGTCAATTTAATTACATTTTAATGTTGAAATAGGCTGCCCTCCTGATATAATGATAAGCTCAGCTAAAAAAAGATGTGATAATTGGCTGTTGATTAACTTTGGATTCAATTTTTTTGTCACAATGCTTCATGTGAAGCAGACAGCAGCCATGTTTTTGACCATCAGGTGATCAGCAGTGTGAACAGGCTGTAAAACCCAACAGCAGTGCGGGAGTACTGACGGAGGAAGAAGTCCCCCTCGGAGAGGAACAGTAAACACAACACACTGGCTCGCCACCACATCAAGGAGGCCGGGGCGATCCCCAGAAACCTGCACTGCTGGCTGCAGTGTCCATTCCCTTATTTGTTTAGTTCAAGTAGCTTGTCTACATGACTTCCCTGGCTACTCCTGACGCTCGACTATTGATCTGCTGCTTTATGCTGAATGAAAACACCAGATTAAAGGTCTTATCCATCTATCTCTTTCTCTCTCTCCCTGTTCCCCTACCTGTCTTCCCCTCGACTTCTTTGTCTCTGCTTCCTCCCCCTTTCCTGATCAATGATTCTTTATTTCCCCCCCCCATGTCTCTCGCCCTCCTCTCCCGTGTGTTCCAGGCTGTGCTGGCGCTCAGCGGAGGGGGATTGATGTGGTGGGTGGGTGGGTGGGATGTGTGCAGTGTGCTGTGCAGCGGGGCTGTGGATGCTGTGCACAGCCTGTGGACTGTGAAGGGCGAGGGGAGCCAGGCGCCGGAGCCTGAGAGGAATGTATCTGTCAGGCACCAGGTCTATGATTGATGGAGGGGCCCCTGTAATTAACACACCAGTGTGACTTTCTCTCCGTCCCTGGCTTTGTCACGGAGGGACAATGCAGCGCAGTCTCCATTATCCCTTCCTCTGAGACCCTGCTCTGGAAGGGTGTGTTGTAAAACTACATGGCATTGATGAAATAATGTTCTCATTGAGTTTTTTTGGAAGACAATATTGTTGTTGGTTTGCCCGTGACCCTTTTAGAAAGAAACTACCCAAGGACTTCCATTCGGAGATTTCTTTGTTTTTAATTGAACACGTGAAAAACACTGAGAACACTTGTAGAACACTTAGAAGTGAGGTGCAGCTGTTCAGGTTACCGTAGTTACGGTGTGACCACTTCCTACAGATGGACCAGAGGGGAAGCAAAGACCACATTGTTTATTAAACACAACCCTCGTACCTGAGTCAAATCTATGCCTTGTAAACAAGACTTCCCCATGGACTTTATGTAAGTGTACTCCATGAATAAATACAAACTGTAGCGGCTCCGACACCCAAAAGCAATGACAGGAAAAAAAGCAGCAGCAGCTGAATGTGATTCACGTGGGTCCCACAGGCCAGGACATTCAGCTGCCTGTTGGGAAAACAAGCCAAGGTCACAAGGCCAGAGATATATACTCTACCTACCTGGTGATAATGGAAAGCTTTGTCATCGCTGAGTGAAGATTTATTAGCATATCCCCTCCTGGGTCTTAGGTAGCATCATGTTCAAATGACATGCTCCATGCCTACAGAGACACAGAATATAGTGACAAAATTCCAGCAATAAATCCTGGTCCATATAAAATAGTGTACCTTAGGATATTGTTTAGGTATTTCAGGGCTGTTAGTTTTACAGGTCATTTCTCTGCATTTGTTATTGTCCCTTCAAAGGGAATGGACAGTGGTGACCGCAACATATATTCTTACATTGCACACTTGGTATTTATAAAGCCATTTTAATAGACTCCTGCTGTGTGGATCCTCTATGTCATCCTTCAGAGCTCCAGTTGGTCCCAGACACAGTTACGACTCCAGACAACCCTGTTCTCAACAGAGTTAGGTACAGGTAGGACATCTTGTCATAGTTATAACTATGCTACACAACTACGCTACACAACTGGAGACAAACTTCTTCAAGTCTTCAATTCTTCTTTAATTGTGACTATTGGGCATCATATGTGCGAACAGTTGTGCGAATACTGTAAGAATGTGTTTTAACCATTTCGTTTACATTTGTTTTATTTACAATTTTAAATTGATTGCATATCTGGTTTCATGATTGTGTTATGTATGTAAAATAGACCTGGATATCAGTGTGACAGCCCTGTTAAAATTAAGCTTTCATTAATAAAAACTAAAAGAAACCAGTGAATTTATCACTTAAACAGTTAATCAATCAGTTGTATTAATCATGACGTTCGGAAAACACCTGTAGGAAAACACGCCCATAAACCAAAATATCAACCTCGAATGGCATTGAAGGTCGGTGATTAGGAGTGGATAAAGATCTCTCTGCTTCTGTATTCATGGCGCAGTGGTAAAAGCTTATTTTAATTAGCTTGATGTGATACTACACTCTAATCCAGTAATTGCTATTGTTTGACTTTTCGATTTGGCCTCTCATCGTCGTGGGTGTTTGATTAAGTAATACAAGAGACCGGTCAATATTGATTTTCACTGTAAACTCAACTGTCTGGAATAATGGCACGATTTAATGCCCTTTTATTCTGCATCCTGCAGGTTACATATAGTAATACGATTAAAAACGTATACAAATATTTAAATTGATGTTGGCAAATGCCTCCTGGCCTGCAACATTGGATTCGAAGAAAGAGGGGGATTAGCTGATTATCTGATGGATGGAAAACCAGCATCGAAGCAATAAATGTAACAGAATGAAACACAGAGAGGTTGATTTAATAAATGCATAGATAACCTCATCCGGAGGCTTGCTGCCTTCCAACCTCCGAAGCAGATTTATCTCCATTCAGACTTATTTTCTCATTGTTATTGCCTCGCAGCAATTCCTTCATATCCACTCACATATCTGCCAACGCTTACACTCTCAACGTGAGGAACACACCGCAGCCTGGTGCTGGAGGCAATAAGTTAACTTCAAACTTACAGCTGTCTGCTCTGTCACGCCCGTGTGAGCTCTCCAACCAGTTTCATCAACAGGATACGGCCATTGCTGTTGCCTTGCCTCCGAGTTCTCAACATTAACACATGATCGTGATGACGCTGGATTTCAATCTGTGTCTGATGAAAACTAGAAGGGAATACTCTTCATCTTCGCAGGGTAAGCTAAACTTGTGTGAAATATGGCCTCTTACCTCAGTTGTGAAATAGCCTATTTCATGCAAGCCTGTCGCTGCAGATGCCATTAATGTGACGCATGTCTTCACTTCACATTTGCTGTCTTGGTATGAAAATAATAACAACTAAGTTGCTGGCCTCGTGCTGCTAGGATACTGTTAAACATTGTTAGTGTTTGGTCAACATCTAGTATACTCCTGACTCAAGCCTACCCAACGAATATTTTTCAAACGACTCGCATTTTAAATGTTTTTATTGACAAAGAAACCCAAACATACAGCACTCCAGTTGTACAGATACAGAAAACAAATCAGAATTGAAGAAAGGTAAACATTAAAACAATCTAGCGGTATCGGTAGTTTCAAGTTCAATCCCCCCCCCCCCCCCCCCCCCCCCCCCCCCCCCGAGATGGTGTAAACTGCTACAGTCCATTATGTTCTAGAAGGTAGATCAGTTTAGAATTTCATGGTGAAATTATACCACATCCCCTGAGTGGAGTTTGGTTTCTAAAACGCTGTAACATCACTTTTGTGTCTTGTCACTCCGTTGCTCATCAACATTGCCACAGTTAATATTAATGCTATTCTGAACAAGTAGGCAAATAACAGGTACCTGGAGTGTCCTGAACATCTTCATCTGTTAACAGGGGTAACAACACAAAGCAAATATTCTGAAAAAAAAAATCTACAGTATTCTTTTTTTAAAGAAGGGTTAGCGAAAGCAGTATTTATAAGCCACATTCATGATTTCCTGTTCTAAGTAAAGTCTGTTTATGGCACCTCAAGTGCGAGCCATTAGTCAAAGGCTCAAAAAGCATGGTAAAGACAAGCTTTACCATCAGGAGTCTTCATTAATGAAAGTTTCCAGATGTTTTAAACCGGTTTAAACATTTTAACGTGGTAATAGACGGCAACAAACCAATCAAATTCAGTATGAGAGGATGTTGTGGGGAGGGGGTGTTGGCGGGGCTTTGGTGTTGGGGCGGGGCTTTGGGGCGGTCAAGACTGTCGCAGACTGCCAGCCCTGGTCCTCTGCTTGTCGTACCTGACTGACACAATCAGGAACACCAGCAGGGTGACGCCCTGGATCCCCGCCAGCAGAAAGAAATAGTAGTCCAGATGGCAGTCGTTGATATTACCTGGAGGGAGGGGATGAGACGAGGTGGTTACTGTGACAGAACACACAGAGGGGACTGTGGAGCTGAAAAAAGGAACTCAAGATCTTTCCAGACTTTCACTAGAGGTTTTGAAAAGTCAAAACTCAACTGATTTGCTTCTTGGCTACCTGGGTTGCAGGGAGTTTGTTGGACAACTAGGAACTAGAATGAAGCTTCACCTGCCTCATCCTTTGACCTGTGAAGCTTCATCTGATAGCTCCTCCCCCAGCCCCTCCCTCCTCCCCTGTAGCCCCTCCTCCTTTCCCTGTGGCCCCTCCTCCTTTCCCTGTGGCCCCTCCCCTGGCTCCTCCCTCCTCACCAAAATTCAGCAAAATTTCGGCTGCCTCGCCGGCCGGCTGCACAAACAAACGAAAAATCAAATCCACGGAATATTTTGTAAAAAGGCCTTGGTGTTGGTTTCCTGGACAGGATAACCTCTTGGATTATTGTTGGGAACGACCGGGGGGGAGATTGCCCCCCCCCCTGCCTCGTGTAGCCGGGGCCGCTCCAGACAACCGTGGGTGACAACTCATCCCGACCATTGGGAGAGGATTCGAACCAGCGATGTGTGAACTGAAGTACCCAGCGACTTGTCTTTGTTCACGCCCTTTAACCGCCACACCACAGAAGTCCTTCGCAAAGAAGTACTTTCTCCGGGCGTTCTTGACATGCATTTCAATGCCAATCTGTGCTTAAAAATTTGACAGTGGCAGCAGCAGCCACCTGGATTCAAACCATGAACCTCATGTTTACGAGGCTGCATCCCTCTCCTATCAGCCATTGGGACTGGTAGGATCACCACACTGTTCTCGGGTAATTGCCTCTGCAAAACTGATCGATTTAAAACACTGACAGGAGCCTGGAATCAAACCTTCAACCCCTTGATTCCAAGGCAGCCTCTCTCCTCACTGAGCCATTGGGACTGTTATATTGTTACCGTTCTTGGGTACTTCACTTGAATGAAGACATGCACGTTGAGTAACTATATTAAAAATCACACATGGGTGGGGATCAAACTGATCATGTTACAACTCAGAGCCAACAACTCTCCATTATTCGCAACAACTTAGCACACCACACCAGGCTGTCCTGTTGCTGAAGGGCGTTTTCTCCGGGCGTTTTTCAAGTGCATCTTCCAATTTGTGGTTTAAAATTTGCCAGCAGCATGCCTGGGAATCAAACCTTCAACCTCTTGGTTACAAAGCAGCCTCTCTCCTCTCTGAGCCATTGGGGCTGTTGAAACATGACCACTGCTCTTGGGTATTTCACTTAACGATGTCACTATCCAGTTGGGAAAGCACTTATAGATGTGATCATGGTGATATGATTTCCAATCAATACAAACAATTGCCAGGTGTTTTTCACAAATGAGTGTGTGATTATGAGCCGGTGGGCCATGTCTGGGGTGAATGGCTCCAGCTCTCCCCATCCAACAGGTCCCCATGTCTGGGGTGAATGGCTCCAGCTCTCCCCATCCAACAGGTCCCCAGACCTCCATGCTCCATGGGATTGACAAACTGGCAACTTCACGTAGCGAGCCTTCCATGTTGAGCTCGCTCTGTCTGATGAGAAGGAAGCCAGAACGGCTGTGAACGGCTTGTGTGGACGAGAGGAAACACAGTTCTGTCAGCAGGAAGCTGGAGGGCTTTTTCTTCTTCTTCTTCTCTTATCACAGAGAGAAACGTTCTAACCCTAACCCTACCCCCCCCCCCCCCCTCCCCGTCATTGATGTGGGTTTGAAGCACGGGGAACAACAGAACAATCTGGACCCTCGGCTGTGAGCAGAACCAGGGGGGTCTTTCATCAGAACTAAAGCGCTGTTTGTTTTCCCAGGGGAGAGAACGCAATCAAAACGGGAGGAAAAAAATGCATTGTACACCGTCAACCTGGATTCGATTCACATACATGTGAACGTACGTTTGTGTGTGTGTGTGTGTGTGTGTGTGTGAGAGACCGAGCAAAGGGTGGTGGAAGAGGGTTAACATTAACTGTACATGTTAAGTCTCAACATCCTCTCTCAAACAGATCAAATATCCTTTTTGTTGCTATCCTACACTGTACAGTAGCACACCTAGTTCAACCACCTTCATCTTTTGAAGCACACCACGGAACAAAAACCTAAAATATCTGTTCATGCCCTACCTCTCTTGCTAGGACACATAAAAAAAAACTGGGAGGGTTAGCTGCAGGGTTAGCGTTTATAGTACTGAAAAGCTTGCCAGTAGTGACTGTATATGTGAAGGTTTTCCTATTCTCCAACAGATGAACAAGGTGTACGTATGAAGCCTAACCCTGCTGATAGGACTGGCAGTCCCTGTTCATCAAGGCGCGCTGCGGGGGAATCCTAAACAAATCTTGTTTTCCCCCTGCTCCAGTCTGACATGGGAAGGGGGGGGAAAAAAAGCATACATCCATCCTAAATCCTCCATATTGAAACTTAAACAGAACATTGTCTGACAATTGTATTGGCATTATAGCTGTTTTCCACCCCTGGCTATGTTACAGATACTGTTTTATTGGTCCTACTGCTTAGTGAAGAGACTCTTGTGCAGCAAATACCTGCTCTTCATTTGACAGGTTTCTTGTCAAGAGTTCCCGGTATTGGATTCTTTTCCACTTTATTAAAATGGTCACATTCTATACACAACGGGCTGCTGGCTTTTTAAGGTTTCCTACTGTAATACAGCAGGAAGCAGCAAGCAAGCCTGGCCGCTAGAGCTGTTTGAAAGCCCCTGTATCTTCAAATGAGAAAAATCCCATTGCTTCAGGGCCCGTGCGCTGTCTGAGGAACCCACCTATTAAGTTCTCCAAGTGGGACTGTCACGGTGAATAAAGACCTACAGAAGGAGTCCCAGGCTTGATTTTAATTGGATAAGGGGGTAATTCCCCAGGAGTCCTGTCATCTCCCATGGTGCATTTGGCCAGAGCGAAGTGGGGAGAGAGAGAGGAGTGTGGTGAGAGAGTTCTGACAGGCCGGGTGTTCAGAGAGACCAGTCTAATGACACCTTCCTGTGTGGAGCGAGGCCCACTCTGGGTGAAGGAGCCAGAGGACTCTCCGTGGTCACATCCTGCAGGGTACACTGGAGTAAGACAGGTCAGGGCCACACATCATCTCTCTCTGACTGGACTGCTGCATGAACCCCCCCAACTGAAATCAACTAATCAGACTTGGACATTGTAATTGGCAAAACTGCAGGATCTGATACTAAAGGTGTGCTGGAGAGGTAATCTGTGTCAACTGTGTCCTGAGATTGTACTTGAAGGCACATCCTGTCATATAATAATAGTAATAATATATAACATTTTCCGTTCAGCAGACACTTTTATATCTTATTATGTTAACAGTGCGTGCAACAGCCTGCAACATCAGTGAGCCAGACCTGCACAGCCTCACCTAGCCTGTGAGAGGCTAGCCTTCACTCAGCCTCACCTAGCCTGTGAGAGGCTAGCCTTCACACAGCCTCACCTAGCCTGTGAGAGGATAGCCTTCACTCAGCCTCACCTAGCCTGTGAGAGGCTAGCCTTCACTCAGCCTCACCTAGCCTGTGAGAGGCTAGCCTTCACACAGCCTCACCTAGCCTGTGAGAGGCTAGCCTTCACTCATCCTCACCTAGCCTGTGAGAGGCTAGCCTTTACTCATCCTCACCTAGCCTGTGAGAGGCTAGTCTTCACTCATCCTCACCTAGCCTGTGAGAGGCTAGCCTTCACTCATCCTCACCTAGCCTGTGAGAGGCTAGCCTTCACTCATCCTCACCTAGCCTGTGAGAGGCTAGCCTTCACACAGCCTCACCTAGCCTGTGAGAGGCTAGCCTTCACTCATCCTCACCTAGCCTGTGAGAGGCTAGCCTTCACTCAGCCTCACCTAGCCTGTGAGAGGCTAGCCTTCACACAGCCTCACCTAGCCTGTGAGAGGCTAGCCTTCACTCATCCTCACCTAGCCTGTGAGAGGCTAGCCTTCACTCATCCTCACCTAGCCTGTGAGAGGCTAGCCTTCACTCATCCTCACCTAGCCTGTGAGAGGCTAGCCTTCACTCATCCTCACCTAGCCTGTGAGAGGCTAGCCTTCACACAGCCTCACCTAGCCTGTGAGAGGCTAGCCTTCACTCAGCCTCACCTAGCCTGTGAGAGGCTAGCCTTCACACAGCCTCACCTAGCCTGTGAGAGGCTAGCCTTCACACAGCCTCACCTAGCCTGTGAGAGGCTAGCCTTCACTCAGCCTCACCTAGCCTGTGAGAAGCTAGCCGCTGACACCGTCCACAGTTTCAACAAAGGCCAGCGCTAACCTTTACCAGACAAAGACTCCCATGGCTTCCTGTCCCTGTGTGGTCTCTGAGCTGGGCACATCCTGCATCAGTGTACGGCATAGACCCACCAAGGTGACGAGTCTCGCCTTGTTCACGTGCTCCGCCGATCGCTTGCTTTGTTCGTGCCCTTTCAAGACGATTGGAAACGTCCAAGATTAAAGACAGAACATCACAGACGTGTAATACCCCATCAAGGGCCGGGACGTGGCCCTCGTACAGGACCCTGAATGTGACTTGATTCTCTGAAATCCTTTAATCTGGCTTTCAAAAGCCCGGACACATCTCTCCTGATCATGTAGAATGAAATTGTCGTGTGAGCTGATATATTTTCATAAATCCCACCTCTGTCAAGGTATAAATACAATAGAAAATATGAATACACCCCCCCCCCCCTCCTCACAGTACCCTGCTTTTTCTGTCTGCACTCCCCTTTCTGTATCAAGCTGGGAGTTGTTTTAGATGTGAGCGGACCAAAAGAACATTTCAGACAGTCTATCACCACCGCGTGAATAATTCATGGTAGGTTTAAAACAATGCTTGCAGGACGAAAGCGCGCGGGGGGGAGGGGGGGGGGGAAGGGATGGGGGCATGCAGTTGCCTCGGAATCGGCTACGGTCTCAGATCGATAATTCACTTTAACTGGCGCTCACAGGAGAGTCCACCAACCACAGTGTTAATTAGCACTGGGGGCCCGGCTCGGAGGGCACAGGGACCTGAATGCAGCTGGGCCAGAGACATCTGATGGGAGAGAGGAGAGGCCCTGTTTTATTTACCCTAATTGTCAAGTGCTTTATAGATTCAATAAACATCCGATGAACTGGTCCCTTAGCAATATCAGGGGGGAAAGAAAGAAAGAATGAAAGAAAGAAAAAAAAACATCTCTTTAACAACTCTGTTTGTGAAGCTCATTTGAGAGATCGTGCAAGGTTTCAATTCTGTAATGGGACTAATTCTAAATTCATTCTAAATTGGGCTGAGACCCCCCCCCCCTTCCTGCCTCCAGCCCCCAGGGCCCACTTTGCTGCTAAGCACTTCCAAAAGTGTGCCAATTATGGAAGCAAAAGGCAAAACAAGGACTTGCTGTGCAAACTATTAACGAACACCATAAATATTTGACAGGTATTTTAAAAGGGCAGATGTGGGAGTGCAGCTTAATCCATAAGAAGCATCGTCATTCCAATCCTATAACCCACAATGAACTTTTCTCCTCCGCTCTCCCTCTGCCAGACACTGGCCGAACCAACACTCCCTGATGAGGTCAAAGGTCAAATAATAGCAGAATTACTGCCCCAGAAACTAAAAAAGCTTGACTAATAACCAAGTCAAGCCTGTACACAGGCACAGAGAAACAAGACGTCATTGCATGGTCTGTGAGGGCCAAGAAAGAACCTGTCACATGAAGTCTAGATGAACCAGGTCAATATCAATTTACCGTTCTGAAAATGGATCAATGCATTCGCATTCTGTGCAGTGTCCCAACATCTGAATGCTCCAATGCATTCAATACCCCTCCTCTGGCTCCAAATGAGCGGAATAGGAGGATCAATGCAAGCTTTATTTTCTCCGCAACTGAAACGATTTCTCTCCGACCCATTTTCTTTTCTTTCATATCGGTATTTAAATGTCTTCATTTGTGCCATCATTTGGTGGAGGAGCTAGCTCATAGCTACATACGATATGCACACCAAGCCCTTCCCCTGCAGCCCAGACTAATCTCCTGTCTAGGAGTCTGTGGTCGAGTCCCTCTGTCTGGGCCTATGAAAGGAGATTTCTTTCAGACCGAAAAAGCTTTATGAAAACACGGGTGACTCTTGTCCTGTGACACCTGAGCTCCCATTAAAACACTGACATTTCGCTAAGTATGACCTGGCTGTTCATGAGCAGGATGTGAAAAATGTCATCTCAGACTGAGACTCGAAGCTCTCCTCCGACCCCTGACCCACGGGTCAAACCAGCACTTGAACACGGAACAAAGGGAGGGCGATATCGTCCTCCGTGACAAGAGTCTTCTCTCAGAGCAGCTTCCCTGACTCGGGCTTCTGGGCCGTCTTCGAGAGACAACAAAACAGCCAGCGTTTCAGATAAACAAAGCCTCTGATGTGAGGCTGCTGATGAGGTAGAGGTGGGGGCAGCTGACCCCTCACAGAGGCAGCTCGTGAGGTCACCTCCAGGTCAGTGCCTCGCGGGCAAGAGCGGACATGGACGCCCATCTCAATCGGACTGGAACAGGATGAATGACCAACCAAGTCGGACGGAAAACACATTAGAGCACTGGACTTTAAATAACAAGTGGAGGCTCAGAGAGAAGATGTGCTGGGGAAGAGGATGTGAGGAGGAAGGGGGTGTATGAGGACGAAGTGAGGAGGAAGGGGGTGGATGAGGAGGAAGTGAGGAGGAAGGGGGTGGATGAGGAGGAGGTGAGGAGGAAGGGGGTGGATGAGGAGGAGGTGAGGAGGAAGGGGGTGGATGAGGAGGAGGTGAGGAGGAAGGGGGTGGATGAGGAGGAAGTGAGGAGGAAGGGGGTGGATGAGGAGGAGGTGAGGAGGAAGGGGGTGGATGAGGAGGAAGTAAGGAGGAAGGGGGTGGATGAGGAGAAGTGAGGAGGAAGGGGGTGGATGAGGAGAAGTGAGGAGGAGGGGTAGAGGGGATGCAGGAGAGTACAGCATAGTACAGGAGAGAGGGAACAGAGGAGGAACAGGAGGAGCAGGAGAGTAAAGGAGGAGCAGAGAGATGCAGGGGAGTGGAGCAGGAGCGAAGAGGAGTAGGGGAGGAGAGGAGGAGCAGAGAGGAGTAGGGGAGGACAGGAGGAGCAGAGAGGAGTAGGGGAGGAGAGGAGGAGCAGAGAGGAGTAGGGGAGGAGAGGAGGAGCAGAGAGGAGTAGGGGAGGAGAGGAGGAGCAGAGAGGAGTAGGGGAGTAGAGGAGGAAAAGAGAGGAGGAGGGGAGGAGGAGCAGAGAGGGGGGTAAATCAGCCTGCAGGGCAGGGCCAGGAGGGGGTGGCTGTGGCAGCGCTGAGCTCCAGGGGCAGATTTACTTAAGAGGACCGGGCTGTGTAATCAAGCCCCCAGTCAGTGATTAATCCAGGTTGTTTGTCCCCGGGCTGGAAGCCTCTCCCAGCCTGATGTTTACAGCTCCAAACATCCCCCCCAGCCATGGAAATAAGGAGGGTTCATTTCCACCTCCCCTGCAGAGGCCCTGCGCAGTGCCAAGCTCCCAGGAGGCTGGCAAGAGCAGGCAGGTAGAACCACAAATGTATGTCAGGGAAAGAGGAAAAATAAAACAACTTGAACACTCACAACAAACTGTGATTTCTGACTGACTTTGAGGCTAATATTTCACGCCATCTGTCTTTTATCAACGGCCACCTGGATGTTTTCTTTCCGGTGTTTTTTTGCCTCTCTCTCGTTCTTTAAATTACCTTCTCAAAAAGAAGTGTCAGAGAGGGAGGGAAGGAGAAAGCCAGCGGGCGTACAGGCTCTCGCTTAACAATCGAATGATGCTTACTAAACAAACGAGGGCCGAGGCGAAGGATGGATTTATGTGGCTGTGCCAAGCATCTCCCGAGTGCTAACATCATCAAAAATACGTCCGGACCTGTCGGCCCGCTGTATTAATGAGCTATTAGGTGTTTGTGGGTAAACAATTTACAGAGCTGGCTTATTTACCGTGCGCTCCGAGGAAAGTGCATCTGGGACGGAAGGGTGGTCTCGCCAGAGAACGCATCCGTCTGCTGCCACCTCCACGCTATTTATTCTCGCACTCAGACAGATTTACACAAACCTTTTGTCGTTAGTCTGACATGTCTATTTATTACAGGAAACACTCTTAAAAACAAGAGAATTGCCCACGTTTTCTCCCCCGGCGCAACTCATTTACAAACTCCTTAAGTGGGTTTTAAATCAAGAGTGGACATGAACATTCTTGAGACTTGTCCCTAAGAAAATGCATTTCAGTTGATGCTCCGAGACTGCAGCTGAGGGGATCCATATCTAGATTTGCACAGTCGATGCTGTGTCATGTCGTGAGAATAGGAAAGAAGTAGATGTTTCGCTAACATCAATCCCCCGCCCTGTAAACCCTTGAACCCTCACGACATCCTGCAGAGATAGCAAAGGGAGGGCATCAGAATATGGATGAGGAGGGTCATTCTTCTCGACAGGAAAACTATGTTCAATAACTGGTAGGTTGGCGGAGGAACTTAAGATGCCTCGGTCATGCCTCAAACTCAGTTCTGTAAGACCAGGCCTCCACAGGGTCCATGGGCCATTAAAGAAGAGCTGGGTCAATATTGTACACAGTTGAGTCATCTCCCCAATTTACCTCAGGACAATAGCTTTTTCTATAAAGTGCCCTTCCAGCCTTAAACCCAGCGGCCCATGTGACGTCATTACACTGAGCTCACTGGGACGCGGAAATGACACAATAAAGAACTCTGACATCACGTCGATGGGGGGGGAGGGGGAAGATAGATGACCTTCTGCTGTAAAGTAGATCAAAGTTTTGCGTCATTTTAAAACACAAGAGGGATAGAGAGAGAACGGGAAAGAAAAAGAGTATTGGATTATTATATATATTTTTTTTTCTTCTTCTTCTTCTGTTCCTTACCAAAGTCTTTGTGGGAGGACATCCAGCCAATCCCCTTGAGGGAGACGATGGCCAGCAGACCAGAGCCAACGAAGGATCCGACACCAGAGAAGAAGAAGAACAGCCCCATGATGGCGCTCTGCATGGACCTAGGAGCAGCGGAGTATGCAAACTCCAGGCCTGGAACACACAAGAACACACCGTAAATCCCATGATACACAAAGGCAATTACAAATAATGAATACTCGTATTATGAGTACGGTAAATCTGTGTGAATCCTTATATAATGCCCAGCAATGATCCACATCCAGCTGATCCAACAAACCCATGTGTTCCTGTGTGTATGTGGAGCAAACAATTCAACGTGTTGACTTTTGTCCTTCTTGGCCAATTCAATTATGGTTCCAATCATGGGAGACAGGAAGTAACCAACTAGAATTGTCTAGCAGACTCTGGCAGAGGCCAGCCCCCAAGTGAGAGAGGTCAGCTGTACAGTGAGAGAGGTCAGCTGTACAGTGAGAGTGGTCAGCTGTACAGTGAGAGAGGTCAGCTGTACAGTGAGAGTGGTCAGCTGTACAGTGAGAGTGGTCAGCTGTACAGTGAGAGTGGTCAACTGTACAGTGAGAGAGGTCAGCTGTACTCTGACAGTGATCAGCTGTACAGTGAGAGAGGTCAGCTGTACAGTAACAGTGGTTAGCTGTACAGTGAGAGAGGTCAGCTGTACAGTGACAGTGGTCAGCTGTACAGTGAGAGAGGTCAGCTGTACAGTGACAGTGGTCAGCTGTACAGTGACATTGGTCAGCTGTACAGTGACAGTGGTCAGCTGTACAGTGAGAGAGGTCAGCTGTACAGTGACAGTGGTCAGCTGTACTGTGAGAGAGGTCAGCTGTACAGTGAGAGAGGTCAGCTGTACAGTGACAGTGGTCAGCTCAGCTGTACAGTGACAGTGGTCAGCTGTACAGTGACATTGGTCATCTGTACAGTGACAGTGGTCAGCTGTACAGTGAGAGAGGTCAGCTGTACAGTGAGAGTGGTCAGCTGTACTGTGAGAGAGGTCAGCTGTACAGTGAGAGAGGTCAGCTGTACAGTGACAGTGGTCAGCTGTACAGTGAGATAGGTCAGCTGTACAGTGACAGTGGTCAGCTGTACACCCAGAACACCAACCTGACATTCAGCACAGAACAGTGGACGTCCGACAGGTAGATTGAAGATTAAAGAGTGCATGATTCCACTATTCGTTTTAGGCTATTCAATGAAAACCAGATGTGTTGTAAGACTACCGGTTAATGTTTTAAATAATGGAGACAAAAGCTCAGAGATACCTGCTAATGATGCACCGGCTCCATTAGGAGAGTGATAATGTGATAATGACTTTGGGCTAGACTGTGGCCAGGAGCACTCACTGTTGGCTGACATTCAGGTTGATGTGTTGTGGACTCTTCACGGACATGGATATTGACTCATCATCCAGCCATCCACCCACAGACTCAAAAAACACACACACTCACACACACACTCACACACAGGGCATCTTAAATTCAGTACAGCAACAAAGCTCAGAACCCACGTTCAGTAGACTACATTTACATCCAGATCAGAGAGCCTGCTTTCCAGGCGCACCATCGGTCCACTTATTATGCATGAGACAGGCAGGCCTACAGAAGTTGTCCTCCCCTCCTCCTAATCACCTATTCAACTGCAATTGTTTTGAGTAAATCTCTTTATATTTAATAAGTGACCAGAGGAAGAGATAGGCTGTGTGTGTGCTGTTTGTACGTGTCTGTGAATATACTGTAGAAGACAGCCTGCCAGATGACATTTATCATTTCATGGCAGCTCAAACTTGGGGTTTCACGAATTAAGCCTTATAGCTGCTTCTGTCAGTAGAGATTAGGGCGCGTCCGTTAAGTAACGATGGCTTTTAAGGCCTTCCTCAGAGGGAAATAAGAGAAGAAATAAGCAGTGCAGGCGTTCCTTGCAGACGACTATGCTGGATGTGTAGCACATTAGGATATGGAGGTGTGACAAAGACAAGGGCCGCGTTTCCCAGATTCGTTAAGAAGCTCTTAAAGCTAACAGCTTCTTAGGAGCGTTCTAAGAATGCTTGCCAAGGCCATCTTTTGGGATAACAATCAAAATAAAAACTTGTACTCCACTGATGCAAACTTGACCTTCCCATGTTTTGTGGAAGCAAACATTTAAACCGTTTCTACCCTCAGATAACCTTTCCAGTCCAGTCCCAGAAGCCTGGGTCAATGGCCAAAAAAATCAACACTGGCCACGAAGGACAATGTGCAGCAGTCGAAGGAGGACTGGGGGGCCTATTTTCAACTGCAGTCGTAGGTAAAAACAATGATTTGAGACGGAATTACAATGATGTCTCCGTTCTGCCTCCCCGGCACATCCCAAACAAACAGGCTGACCTTTCTAGACCAGGGGGAAGAATTATTCAAAAAGGAAGTAGGAAAGTTAAAATATATATTTATTTGTATTTTTTCTTCTTCCCGAGGGCCATGTTAGAGGGGCGATTTTTCTTTCTTGGAAAATCACATTAGCCTTTAACGTTTCCGAAAGAGCAATACATAATTAAAAATCCCTTAGGGGATCATTTTACAAAGTTTTCGCATATTCTTAGCGCCCGAAAGCAGACAAACTGCGGGTGGTGCAGAAGCACAAGCAAAGAATTACCCGGGTCCCTTCCAGGCGGACCCCTCTGCTGAGGACCAGGTGGGCACCTGATGTATTCAACAGATTTATTCAAACAGAATAAGACCAGGGAGGGGGGATGGAACGACTCCCTTTTGTCCCAGACATATGTCACAATTCTGTCATCCAATTTCCCTTGAAGTCAAACCCTGTGGGATTGTATGGAAGGAGAGCAGAGTAAGTCGTATTTTAAGGTTCCCCAAAGCTTTGTTCTGTCTCTGTTAGAATTTCATGGATGCCCTAATAGTCAGACGTGACTTCCAGTGGTTGTTAAAAGTCACCCTAGGCATACAAATAAACGTATGTGTGCGCCACTTAATCTTACTTCATTACGATCAATTTAACCCATTTAAAAACATGGTGCTTTTTCAACAAACGCACTGCTTCGAGAAACTTGACAGATTCTCATCCCGAAAAGAAAAAAAAAAAACTCTTTGAATTAACCTGACATGGCTTGATGTCATTCGCTATGTAAAAATGCAGAGTATCACCGCGGTTCTCCGAGGTAAAAACGCATTTAAAAAAATTTAAAAAAAGAAAGGGGAAGCTAAGTTGATCCAGCAGGATATATGAGGCTTGTCTCAGCCCCAGACAGAGGACTACCAGTCCCTAGCCACCCAGGATATCACAGGCTCTCCACAGGAAGACTGAGCCTGGCAATGATCAGAACCAGAGAAGAAGAAAAATAATGAGACTGAGTTTCATTGATTTAAAAAAAGGCCCCCACATGAACATCCACTGTTGCTCGCTGCCTCAACACAGCCAGTTGCTTCAAAAGGCTCCTATCCTGTACCAGGACACCAACAGTGTCACTCTTTGCTAATACTTCTAAGCTCCTCTTGTAAATTGGAGAGCCGAGGCTGACTTGGAGGCAATGACAACCAAAGCAGGATGCTATCGTGGAGGAAGCAAGCGTAGCTCAGTGGAGATCAAGCGGAGGAGAAAAAGGTAGAAGTGGAAACGTATACATCCAATTTAGTATTATTACTGCTCGGGCTTTATGCCTGCTCAGTGAGAGAGGGCTGGCTACACTCCTACAAAATCAGGAGGATCAAGAGTATGTTCCGGGAAGAGACTTTGTCCTTGAAGAAGATCTTCACTGAGCCTACAGTCTAGGCTGCAGAGAACCCTATGGTGCACTGAGACCACCTGGATCAAGCTACCTCCCATCTAGTCCCATTCACGCTCCTCTCCCTTGGCCAGAGACAGTGCATGGATGTCAGGCGAGCTTTTCAAACGAAAAAGTTCTAATTCAGAGGACGGTGGTGTGGATATCCCAAGGGTAACCAAGGATGGGGGTTCTTATGTGCATTAGGTTCCAGAGTCTCATTGTACCGTGTAACAGCGTGAGCGGTGCTCATGTGACGTCACCAAGCTAAAACACCCGGTGCAGAAATGACAGTTGGGATGCTGGCGTGATAAACATTCCTCGGTGAACTGTACAGGACAGACTGTATTCTCAGGACTGCAGAAGAAGTGAACACTCAGAGCAGACCTGTCGTCATGGTAGCACACTGGTGGCACAGTACAGTCGCAGAAACGTGACTTAAACCTGACTGTGCGTCTCTTCTGATGACACCTTCCTGGCTGATAGCTCCCAGATTCCTCGCCGAGAATTGTTCAACAACAACAACGAAACAGACAAAATGGCTGCCTCCAGCATTTACCAAAGCAGAGGGGAGGGTGTGTTTAAGTAAAACAAGCCAGTGATTACATGAGTCATTAGGACATAATGAACCACAGAGACAGCTTCGATGCCAGGAACTGAAGCCCAGCAGCAGCTGGGCAGAACAAGCCTCACCACATAGACTCCCCTTAGCCATTCAAGGCTCTACCTTGTCCTTTGAATATGAAAAGTGGCATTAGCATTTGGCTATATACAGAAAGGTAGCAGTCTAGGAAATTGAGGTCGTATTTACATATTAACACCATCTGTACGACCTTACATTTACATTTACATTTAGTTATTTAGCAGACGCTCTTATCCAAAGCGACTTACAGTAAGTACAGGGACATTCCCCCCGAGCCAAGTAGGGTGAAGTGCCTTGCCTAAGGACACAACGTCATTTGGTACAGCGGGGAATCGATCCGGCAACCTTCTGATTACCAGCCCGACTCCCTCACCGCGGCTGAGATGGCCTACCTTAGTCCTACACCAGACAGGAATTATTCTTCCTTACATCATCGCACATCGCACAGTGTATTCTATAGTGTGGACAGCGTAAACATTCTGCACGTAGGGGCCGCACCATATGTGAGTTAGCGAGGCCATGCGCCGAGCGCTGTACCTGCGATGCTGGCGAAGATCTCGCTGATCCCGATGAGGACGTACTGGGGGATCTGCCACCAGATGGCCAGATCAGCAGCGTAGTAGGTCACTTTGCCAAAGACCTGGTCGATCGTCCCTTTGGTTTGGATGATCTCCAGACGCTTCGTCTCCAGGATTCCTGCAGGGGCGGCGGGGGGCGGCGGGGGAGACGAGAGATACCAGTAGGTTATACATTGTCTTTTGTTGAGATGCACACCGTGTGTTGGGAGACAATATCGAGTAAATACAAAGCAGTTTGAGGGTGTGTTTGTAGGCTGGGGTGTTTGGGGCGGCGTGTGACGTGAAACCAATCGACAAGAGAGATAGAAATTAAAATTATTCAAACAAAATAACAACATCTCAACGTAGAAATCACTGCCTCGGCAGGTTTGTACAATCCCCTTGGCACAGAAGCACCTCTCGGGCTAGTTGAGAGGGGAAAGCATAAATAATGCAGTCAGGGTTAGCAAGCACTGCTTACAGTACTTAGTGTACTACATCAAACACAGACAAACATCCAAACATATTCCCTGGCAGGAATTAGGGGGATTCACTGACAGTCCACGAGGGATTTAGGGCCAAGTCAAGACTACTGCTTCATTAAGATCCCATCTGCACGCTCCAACACAGATTACAGCAGCCCGCCAGGGAGAAAGGAGAGATGGAGAAAGGAGAGATGGAGAGAGACAGATAAACAAAGAAGGAGAAACAGAGATAGAGATAGTAAGAGAGCGGGAGGACTGACCCAGCGAGACAGACAGTGTAGAAATAGAGTGAGAGAGAGAGAGAGAGAGGAAGGGGGAGAGAGAGAGACACATACAGAGAGAGAAAGAAACACAGAGAGAGAGACAGAGAGAGAGAGAGAGAGAGAGGAAGGGGGAGAGAGAGAGACACATACAGAGAGAGAAAGAAACACAGAGAGAGAGAGAGAGAGAGAGAGAGAGAGAGAGAGAGAGAGAGAGAGAGAGAGAGACAGAGAGAGAGAGAGGGAGAGAGAGAGAGAGACAGCTTAACAATAACACCCAAGCAGTTGTCATCAGCCAATATGCCAAAAGAAACACAGAGAGAGAGAGAGAGAGAGAGAGAGAGAGAGAGAGAGAGAGAGAGAGAGAGAGAGAGAGAGACAGAGAGAGAGAGAGAGGGAGAGAGAGAGAGAGACAGCTTAACAATAACACCCAAGCAGTTGTCATCAGCCAACGCCGCTTCCTAAAAGCTTTATTCGATAACCATTATCATGGAACCAGCAGCTATTTCCAGAAAATGCCCAGAGACAGCCTCCTATCACAGCCACACTTAATGCTGCAGTTTAGAGGGGATGCGGGCTCGTAATCCAGCCATGCTTTAATACCAGCCGTCCATCCAGCCCCTCGTCTCTCCCTCGCCCCAGCCCCTCATCTCTCCCTCGCCCCAGCCCCTCATCTCTCCCTCGCCCCAGCCCCTCGTCTCTCCCTCGCCCCAGCCCCTCATCTCTCCCTCGCCCCGGCCCCTCATCTCTCCCTCGCCCCAGCCCCTCATCTCTCCCTCGCCCCAGCCCCTCATCTCTCCCTCGCCCCAGCCCCTCGTCTCTCCCTCGCCCCAGCCCCTCGTCTCTCCCTCGCCCCAGCCCCTCGTCTCTCCCTCGCCCCAGCCCCTCGTCTCTCCCTCGCCCCAGCCCCTCGTCTCTCCCTCGCCCCAGCCCCTCATCTCTCCCTCGCCCCAGCCCCTCATCTCTCCCTCGCCCCAGCCCCTCGTCTCTCCCTCGCCCCAGCCCCTCGTCTCTCCCTCGCCCCAGCCCCTCGTCTCTCCCTCGCCCCAGCCCCTCGTCTCTCCCTCGCCCCAGCCCCTCATCTCTCCCTCGCCCCAGCCCCTCATCTCTCCCTCGCCCCAGCCCCTCATCTCTCCCTCGCCCCAGCCCCTCATCTCTCCCTCGCCCCAGCCCCTCATCTCTCCCTCGCCCCAGCCCCTCATCTCTCCCTCGCCCCAGCCCCTCATCTCTCCCTCGCCCCAGCCCCTCATCTCTCCCTCGCCCCAGCCCCTCATCTCTCCCTCGCCCCAGCCCCTCATCTCTCCCTCGCCCCAGCCCCTCATCTCTCCCTCGCCCCAGCCCCTCGTCTCTCCCTCGCCCCAGGCCCTTGTCTCTCCAGACCAAAAAACAAACAAAAACACTGCTACTTTTGGAGAGTAAGTCAAAGGCATTCAACACCAGCTAAAGCTGATAGGCAATTCCACAGTGAACGGACATTAGCTCAAAAGGTAACTTCAAAGGCAAATGTGAGGACCACATATTGGTGGTGGAAGAGACGACAGGAGCCAAGGCAGCCCTGTGAATTGTGTGTGTGTGTGGGGGACAGGTGTACGGTGCTGTTTATGTTCTGGCTGTGTCTAGGGCCCCAGACACCAGTCAGGCCCTCCAGGGCTAGATCCTCCTGGGCCGGGCCTCCAGGGCCGGACCCTCCAGGGCCGGACCCTCCAGGGCTGGACCCTCCAGGGCCAACCCTCCAGGGCCAACCCTCCAGGGCTAGATCCTCCTGGGCCGGGCCCTCCAGGGCCAACCCTCCAGGGCTAGATCCTCCAGGGCTGGACCCTCCAGGGGTAGACCCTCCTGGGGAGCAGCAGCGTAGCACCCCACCGGAGAGCGACTCGTAATCTGACTGACATGACTATTCATGACGTATTAATAACAGATGAAACTCATTTCCAGCTAGTCCCCTGCCTGCACTTGAGCATAAACAGAGATATTAACCAGATCAATTGGTATTTTATACCTCACCTCTGAGAGAAATGTGTTGGCCTCTGAGCCACTAAAGCTGAACTTGAGGCTAGGTTTTACAGTATTATTAACTGCTTATAAGTTATAAGTCGCTACTTTAAAATACCCTTATGGGGAAACAAGAAAGCAGAAGAACATTTGAACTGAAAATAACTTTTTGGTTCTCCCTTCTCCTAAAAGTGGCATAGTGTAAATAGCGAAAACAGCTTTCTGTTGAGCCAAGAAACACCAATCAGGATTGGTACGCAGCCTGGACTGTATCTCTCTAATCATAACATGTTTGCTGTCAGGGTAGCCTATCTTCTCTAGAGTTAAGACAGCCCTGCTTCCTAAAACCACACACCATTCATACTTTGCAACACACAATGCCTTACAGACACGTCCTGCCTCCTTCCCTAACACACACACACGTTTGGCAATTCCTCCTGCACAGTGCCTGTGGTTGGCTGTGGTTTATTATCGATGGAACAGTGGTGAGATGGATCTAGCTGAGCACCAATCTCCCAGGGGCCCGGGGGGGCAGGGTGGGGGGCCCGGGGGGCAGGGAGGGGGGCCCGGGGGGCAGGGAGGGGGGCCCGGGGGGGCAGGGAGGGGAGCCCGGGGGGGCAGGGAGGGAGGGGCAGGGGTCCCTGGGGCCATCATTAGTCTTTGATCACATCCTTCCAGAGGGCATCACAGAGTCGACCTGGATCCCACACTACCTCTGCAGAAGCTACTCATCCAATCAGCTCTCATACTGCCCACACAGGGTGACACACCCCAACAAAACAACCAATCAGACGGAACAGTAGGGGTGTGTGGTTTTGTAAAGGAAATCGGGCCACGGAGAATGCCTTGTCTTCAACCAAATGGCTATTCAGAGTGAAGTATAGTGCATGTTTTCGGGGATTAACAAACTATAATTTCCCATCTAAAACTATCTAAAAGGTCAGCGTGAACACACACACTCATCTTCCAAAGTCAAAACCACTCAGAGAGACGTAAGGCTCTTCGGACGTCTCGTACGAAACGTGTCGTTGTTTCAAAAGCGAGGTTGTGCCCAACGCAGAATGCAGAGAGAGAGCCTGAGAGCGGACAGGCTCATGCTGAAATCCGACTCCCCAGGCTGGACCGGCACTGGACCAAGCGCTGCCAGGGGACAGGGGGGTGCGGTCAAACAGGGCGGAGCTTCTGGGCCCTGGGAGCAGAGGAAACCCTGGGAGGCTGGTCCTCCCGTCCATGGGAGTATCTAGCCTGGGCCCCCCCAAAAGTTTCATTATTTTCATTTTTTTTTTTTTTTTTAATTGGTTTATTTCTCTTCCTAAAACCAACTAGAGGACACTATTTAAAAGGATATTTAAAATATATATATTATGGGGGAACATGCCCCCAGACCCCCCTAGTGTTGCTGGGTCACAGGAAAAATAATAGGTTTTATCTAGGGGCTTAGCCCCCCCACAAGTGGGAACCTAGATTTGCCCCTGCTCCCATCCCGTGTCTCCGCAGCATGTCGGGGAGAGGAGGTTTGATGCTGCCGACGTGACGACCTCCACGACAGACCACCAGCTGGCCTGGGGAAGAACAAACCACATCCTGAAGGTCAGGTGCTCTTCAAAGACAACAGAGTGGAACCCACGCACACTCGTGTCACATCAAATCAGTTTGCTTTTCCCTCTGTGGTTGTGAAGGACTATTCTCTTCTGACTTTATTGACCCAATAGCTTGCGACTGTTGGAGCCGAGAGTGTTGCAACGGCGGATAAAGAGATGAATGACAATGGGAACCGCGAGGACATTCCACCGATGACACCAGAAAGGAGACAGGAGGAGGGGCTCTCTCAGGGGCGATGCGGCTCAGCAGAGACGCGTGGCGCTTCCCGCTCACGAGGGCCACTAGGTGGAGCACATGCGAGAACGAGCTCTCGTGACGTTCTCCAGTCACAGGGCGGAGTGGAAGTCATCAACCAGGAGGGAGGCGTTTGTGTGTGTGTGTGTGTGCGTGGCGGCTCACCGGCTGCCACTGCCGACCACATGACAAAGAACATGCCCACGGCGATCCTCTTGAGGGAGGAGGGCAGCAGGCCCCTGCGCTTCAGGATGGGGTCCACCACCTTGTCCTTGAGGGGGATGAGCATGAGGATGAGGACGGCGTCAAACATGGTCAGCCAGGCGGCGGGGAAGCGGAACGTGATCTGCCCGGGACACACAGGACGGGGGAAACATGAGGAGCAGCGTGTGGAAGTGCACATAGCATGGAAAACAATACTGAGAACGTCAGAGCGATAGGGGGCCCGCGTTCCTTTGGGGACGAGTTTGGGAAGAGGGCTTGACACTGTGCTGGCGCCCTCCAGTGGTCGGAACCAAACCTGACCAAAGCCCAAACTCACTGTTCTGTTCCATGAGAGAGGAGAACCCATTGCAATTCCACATTGAACGGACGTTAGTAAAATAATAACAGGAGTTGCGAAATTTAAGGGAGGACGAACATACAGAATTTATAATGTTAAACCAATACACTGTTGAGGCATTCTTGGAAATATTTACTTTTCAAGTGCTTTCTGATGCTCCCAAAGCCTCTGTAGTATCAATCACCTAAGCAGGCAGCGGACGAAGCATCTTACACACGTCCCTGGACAGATCAACCCTTCTAATGGATCAGTACACATCTACTATGGCTATTGGCTCTATACACCCATCTGTAATATTCATTAGAAAAGCTTGTATTTCCTGAGAAAGTAAAGGCTTTTTTTATTAAGGTTACTGTTGAGTCAAGTAGGAAAGCCCAGAGCTTGACAGAAGTGAAAACATCTCATCTCACTTCCCCTGTGATCTTCAAGACCACAAAGTGCCAGGTTGAAACAGATACTTTTTTTCCTTCCACTGACCGAAATAGAGTTACTGAGATTAGGAATAAGACGAACATTAGTTGAGAGAAAAATGAGCCGTGTGAAGTTCTTTCCAACCGCCTCAATGGTGTAGAATACAAATGAAGAAACGCTCTGAACAACAAACAGAAACGGTTTCATCTTCTCCGCCTCGCTGGTTAGTCTAACACGTTAAATGGTGCGGCTACTGAGGTAGGGTTTTTTGCTTCACACTTCGCTGTGCTCACTTCCCCTATCTCCTGACATGTGTTCAACTGAGAAATAAGTCATCTAAGGTAGATGGAGTGCATGTCAGACCCTAAGGAGCTCAAACGCTGATTTTCACAGGTTTGATAACAGACCTGAAAGCAGCTTTACTTCCTGAACCAGGCTCTAGAATGTCATGTGATGGAAAGAGACATGGGGCATCAATGGCATCAACAAGGAAGACACTGACAATGATTTTCCAGAAAACTGAATTCCAATGAATTTACAGTGTATTTACAATACTATAAATAATATACATACTAGTGCTATGTATATAAATACACTATATACATCCATACATATTATTAAACATATGAAATATCTATCGGGCTTTTTCTGTGGCTGGGCCAAAGCTTTGGAATGCTCTCCCTTGTCATGTGAGGTCTGCTCCTTCAGTGGACATTTTTCAATCTACTCTAAAAACGCATTTGTATTTGTTGGCTTTTGGAAACTTTTAATTGTTGTTTTATAGCGTAGTTTTGCTATGCACTGTGTACAGCACTTTGGATAAATTTGTATTGTGTTAAATGTGCTTTATAAATAAAGGTTGGTTGATTGATTTATTGATGGCGCACACACGCGCACCAGGTCTACGCAAGGAGCCAATGAAGAAGAGCCATGGAACATTTGCATGCCTTTGTCTTAACCAATGACTGTAAAGAGTGGGGCTGCTTAAATAGCTAGCTAGCACAAAATGCTAGCAGATAAACTTGTAGCACAATGGCGTGTGATGTTATTGTTTCCTTGTGGGCCGGCCGCAAGCAATAAAGCTTTCTTAAACTTGTTCACCGACTGACTGTGCAATGCTTGATAGATTAATATTTCTGACATACACATCTATCTAATCCACTACATCTGTGAAAGTAATAACATACACTAGTATGTATGTAGTAACATACACTGTGGGAAAACCAGATTCATGTTTCATAAAACGTACCTGTTGGGAGCCCGTGGAGGTATTGTTGCTGCTTATGTCAGGAATCCTTAAATGGAAACTCTGCAGAACGTACGTGGTCTGCATCTGAAGGACAACAACGAGAAATGTCACACGACGCAAGGATGGAGTGTGTCTCACCTTTGCACAAATGTCAGCATTCTCTCCGCAAGAACACTCTTCCTGAACCCGATCAGTCTCTTAAGGCGTGTCGTACTGCATATACCGTACCCGACATCTTCCACACAAGCCGATCTAGCAACGTAAAGGTGAGGGGGGATTTGAACCTGAGGCCCAACAGCTTGTCTGTCCTTCTCACCTGGAAGTACACAGTCCAGTATGGGATGAGGGCCAAGAACACGGGGAGGATTTTCAGCAAGGCTTTCACCTCCTCCACCTTCTCCTCAGGGAACCAGCCTCCATAGGTCACCTTCGCTCCATCCAGCAGCGATGGTTTAGACCTTTATTGGGAAGGGGGAAAAAAAAGTTTTGTTTTTTTTCTATACATCAACTGCTCTATAAATGACAATGAAACTAAAGTCTAGGATGATGGGCTTTTAAGAATACCCATTAAATGATGGGACTTTTGGAAAAGAACAGAAACTTTATACTAAAGCCTATAATCCCCGTCTCTGAAGAACAGACCGTAATAAGAATTCTTAAAAAAGCTGTGAGATTGGGCAACTTAAAATATTCCATGTCAAGTTATCTTTTTTTTTTCCTCCACATTTTTCAACCGAGGTTCAAAGCTAAGAAACGGCACTTCAGAGTGGCTTTCCACCTGAGTGACTGATAGTGTGCCAGACCTGTGGAAAATCACTCTGCAGAACAGTGCGATCGGATGTGGCTTAACTCATCAACTGTCATAGAACTCCACAACTGAGCCAAACAGACCTGCTACCCTGTTTATCCCACTCAGATCCGATGATATCATCAATTCATGTTGATTGTTTGCAATTGGACTGGCCCGTCTCGTTTTCCCGATATTTTACATTTTAGTCATTTAGCAGACGCTCTTATCCAGAGCGACTTACAGTAAGTACGGGGACATTCTCCCTGAGGCAAGTAGGGTGAAGTGCTTTGCCCAAGGACACCACGTCATTTTTGCACGGTCGGGAATCGAACCGGCAACCGTCTTATCAATAGCCCGACTCCTTAACAGCTCAGCCATCCCCCCCCCCCCCCCCCCACCCCCCCCCACGATATACCACGGATGCTTAGTAGCACAGAGGGGGGGGGGGGGGGGGGGGGGGGTAGGCATGCCGTTCTTACAGGAGCAGGTTGGGCTCTTTGGGCCTCTGAGAGGAACAGCAGGCGTAGCCCAGTATCTTGAACATGTCTGTGAAGGCGCTGCCGTCCGCGGGCTTGGTGACGAACACGGCGCGGCCGAGCAGGAACACCAGGAAGGACACCCCCAGGCACACGGCGGGGATGGCGTAGCCCAGCTGGAAGTCGATGTTCTGCTGGATATAGGCCACCCCTCCCAGAGACAAGATGGCTCCCAGGTTGATGGACCAGTAGAACCAGTTAAAGAACCGACGGGTGGCTTCGGGGCCCCTATCTTTCACCTGGAACACAATCAATATTGGCGTCACCATCAAATCATCCCTCGAATCCTCTTTAATATAAAAAAAAAAATGAGATCCCTTTTTTTAGCAACAATACCAGAGAACTTTCACAATTTATATCTCGGATATACTGTATTATGTTTTTTTTGTTTTTTTTCAATAGTCTGGCCATTCATCCATTGTCACTACCAAAAAGGCATGACAATACAGAGCCAAGTGATAAAAGACACTACAATATTCTATCTTACAGAGGTGAGAAGGAATTTGAGTTATGAAAAGCAATAACACTTGACAGACTCATGAATAATCTAATAAACTTTTAAAAGATAAATATCGTTATTTCCATGAAAACTGTTCCTACGGCATAGGGCATGCCTTTTTCCAATAATATTTTCACCCCCCACTGCAAATATCACAAATGCCAACAGAAATGTCAATACAGTAGTTCTTGCAGTATACAAAAAAATACTCAAATCTGGCTTAGTGGGCACTGAAGCTAGGGTGTAATCACACAATAGCAGAGCTGTAACACTGATGGAAAGAAATCGTGTTAAAATGACGACGGCTATGGAATTTTTGTGACTGTTTCTATGAAAGGGTTTTCGACCAGCCAGATTATCCGGAATGCCTTATTGATTATTTTTACCACAGAAACAGGCTTTTACTTTGTGAGGTAATCCCACATTTTAAGGAAATAATCGGCCGACATTTGACAAACGTGAAGTTTCACTTCCTGTACCTACATCAGCGTGTATGGCCTTTCTCTCAGCCTGACCAGTGAGTCGTTGCTAACCCAATGATTCACCCAAATGTGAATCTCATGACACAAATTATCAACGGCCCTACAACTAGCCAGAAAATGACTGAATGAGCTGTCATGGTAACAACACTGAAGAGAACTCACAGGAAGACAAAAAACCTGATTCCAATTCCCAAAATTCCAATCTATTCTCGTGTACCACTGTTATTAATACGATTTCTAAAGCTTGTGGTTACAGGAAATATTAGAATAAATACTGTACCTGTTCAGCTCCGAAGGGAGTGATGTTGGCCTTTACTGTCCCTACCCCTAATGCAATGAGAGCCAAGCTGCTGTAGATCACTGGGCCACAATAGGGTGTGCGTGAAGGGCAAGTGACATTGGCAGGGAGGGTAATGTTGGGATTCAAACATTCTGCAGGTTGTACTGGAAACGCCGTCTGATCACCACACAGGTAACTTCTAGAGTTTTCATTGGCGATAAATGGGAAAAACAGCATGCCAATCAAGTACAGGATTAAACTGCAAACGATGGTAAGGAACTTCCCGAGATATGCATCAGCCAACCAGCCACCAAACGGTGAAATCAGATAGGTGACCCCCATGAACATGAGCGGTATTTGGCTTGACATGGTTCCCTCCCAGTAAAACGGGCTGCTGTTAAGAAAAAGGACCAAGTTGGACGTGATGCCATAGAAGGCCACTCTCTCCAACGACTCTGCCAGAAGTATGGCAGCACATGCCAGTCTTCTGCCCTTGAACACGGACACGGTGGGTCTGCTCACGGTCCCTGAGTTCTCCAGGAGAGGGGTACTCTCGCTGCGACTATGGCTGGACATCCTCTGTTTGTTGACTTTTAGGGTTGTTTACTTGATAATGTCAACCCTACGAAAAAAGAGTAAGTACATAGTTGTTACAGAGAGCAATACAATTATCCAGAAGGAGGCCTTATCTAACTGAGTTGAAAAGTCAATTTAAAGCCACTCAACAAAGTTGTTCCCGATGACACAGAAATAGCATCCATGCTACCATGACTGGCTTCATAACAGGAAGTTTTCATACCGTTAATGGACGTAAGACGCACCAATGTCCCCCATTTACTTCTTGTATATTGGTAGCTAATCCTTACTGGCTTGACATGTCAATAAAATTATATATATCATCAACGGATTCAGGAAATAAGGTAGGCTAGCAAGATAACAACAACGATATACACAGGACTAAACAAGGCTCAGTTGTCACAATACTACCGCGTGACATTGAGGCTCGTTCACTAATGTTGAAACTGCACACCCTACGTCCAATCAACACAGCGCGCCTTGACAACCTTAAGCCTATCCATGCGTGGTTAAACTTAGTGGTTTTGAGCTGTTGCTGCTAATGTTTACGCTCGCAGTTCATGTTGACGTCCACCCGTTTTGTTTCCGCTTAGAGCCATTGGCCAGAAAGCCTGGGACCGAAGATAGCCATTGGCTAGAACCGTGACATCCTTTTCAATCATTGGTCGACACAAACAGAGTGTAGAAAGGAAAAGTCAGCTGGATAATTTTGCCACGTTTTTCTGAGACAGTTACAAATTCTGTCGTGTCAAACACGTTAAAAATAAACCTCTGAACTTGGTGTCTAGAAGGATGCATTTGTGAGTTTTTCCCATGCGGAATAGTACGATCAAATAAGCAGTCTTTCCTTGTTTCCAGAGGACCCCAAATGATAGACGGACTAGTGTATCTAAGCGTGCAAACTTTGACGTAGCCACGTCGCTTTCTCACCTATGTACACAACATTACAGGATGAACTTAGACTTCTTCCCGACGTTACCTAATTTGGTAGCGGCGTAGCCATATAGGCTACAGCTATTACATTACTCCGGGCAGATAAATATTGTTGTGTACAGTCATTCAAACTAAATTCCACCCTCAATGCTGCCAATATGAAATTGTTATTTCTAGCTTGCCTTAGCCCCAAAACTGGAAACTGCACAACAGCTGAGCGAATAAGGTAATGTGACGGGTAGAGTAGGAAGTAGCTACTGTCTAGAATTGAATTAAGGCGTAGGATTTGTATAATTTTAGAGATATGGCTATTACAGGTGCGCTCGACATGCTGAAACTATAATTAAATGCAACTCACTGCATTCTCAACTGTATGAATGTGGTTACAGGGCACATATTGAATCGGCAGGTCACACCTGTGAGCTTCGAGATGCAGCGGATTTCAAGTCCTCAACCGACATGGTGACTTTATTTAAACAGATGCCACCATTTGAGGGTGCAATTGCTATTCATCTGTTCAAGGCTGGAAGGCTTCTACTAGGTGAAAATAACAGCAAACACACTTTTGTATGGACCGCTGCTCTGCCACAAGACTTGTCTAATGTATAAATGCTTCATTAAAGTGAAGATTGACCCAGTTGTCTTTGCTTATTTGATCAGACATCCAAGTGCCCTATGGAATTATCTTTGGAGGAACAGACATTAATGAAGATGTGAAAGTTGAGCAGAAGCGGTTGATTATGGAGCAGGTGCTGCTGAAAGCCAGGTGACACAGCTCCCACAGGTGTACGGTGTTGTTCATGACTGGAGCGATGTAAGCAGATACACTGTACAAACAGAAGACCATATGATGCATTCGTCAAGAAGGATATCTGCAAGCATCCTAAAGCCATCCACATTCGTCAATTTTAAAGCCTTTCCCATCACAAAATCAAAATATCCATTAAACAAATATCTGAGGGCATGCGCGGTACATGTATGTCATAATAAAGTCATACAGCAGTTAGAGGAGGTTCTCCAGAACCTCCGCACCGTGAGAACCTGAGGGGGAAAATGAAGTGAGGATTATTGTAGGCCACCAACAGGAGACCTTTGAGAGTCTGGATAACTGGTATGAAACAGAGTGAGGTCGACGAGTCTTACCAGGGAAGCCCACCCCAGCTGTGTGGCGCCTGCTCTGTGTGTGTCTCCTCTCCCTCATATCTTGTTCTGCCGTGACATCTTACAGCACAGTGCACGGCTTATCAACATCTAGGTCCACATATACCTGTCACATCACTCGGACCGTGGTGTATTTATTTTCAAGGGTGTTATTTGATTTTACTGACAGCAAGACAGTGAGCCTAAGGGGGTGATTACCTCCAGGGTGCACTAGAGTGCAGTTTGGGTCTCATGACTTCAAATGTTTCTGTCAGAGCACCCCCTGCTGTTGAAGCTTCTGATCTTGATCATAAAATACAGTCCTCAATAACTCGTCTCATGGCCCATTTCACAACAAAGAAAGAAATCCCACCAATGTCTTTCCCTTTATATTCTTATTTTTAATACATTCATCCACGAATCCTCAAACCTTCACTCATTTAGTCTCATTTTGATGGGTGTCATTATTGTGCGGTCCTCAGCATAAACATGCTTGTTATTGATAATTTTGCAACTTTGCTAATAACCTCGACGTCTTTATTGGATGTTTTGTTTTTGGAGCAGGTTTGCTGTGGCATTTACTAACAAACTGAGAGAAGAAGCTACTTTTTGGGTACGGTTTTACAACTGTTTTAGTCCTATTCTTGTTGTTTGTTAAGACTTGTGACTAAGTTCACACACAGTAACACACGGTTGCAGTCATGGTGGAGATCAAGAGTTATTCCCTTCACACCATTGAAGGAAGCTCTAAGATGTTCTGAATGCCCCCCCCCTCCCTCCACCCCCAGATTAAGATTCCACATTTGGACTAATATTAGTGCCACTGGTTCAATATGACACATCAACATAGTAATACACTCACTCGGGTTATACTATGAGTGAAGGGGAAATGTTTTTCACTTAGATTCTCTGAGCATTCAAGATACACCATGTCTTTAACGCCTCCATCTAAAAAGCGGAAGTCTTTCTACCGAAAACACAACCTCCCTGCTTCTGTTCCATAATAGTGTGGCATTAAAACAATATTACCATGTTTTATTTTCAGATTAGATCCGACCCCTGGGGTAAAGATGGAGGCAAACGGCAAGCTTTATCGCTGTCGTTTAGCACTGACAGCATGCAATCAGGGCAAGCATGCAGTGCTTTTTTATTGAGACAGAAAACCATGCATTGGAAACTGACTGATAACATCCAGTCAATTTCCTTTCCATCAACTCTGATTTATTTGCATGGGCACCTCTCACAACTGTGTTGAAATGACTCTCCCCCCCCTCCAAACCCAACCCCCACCCTTGAGCTTGCTAACAAATATCCCAGTGTTTGACAGAGGATTTCAAAATGGTGCTTTGAATCTAATGCCCGTAAAAGGTGGCCCAGTGTTTGGACATGAAATATTTGAAGCTGTTTCCCTGTTTTGTACGGTGTTGAATTCACATTTGCTTTGTTTTCATTTCCTCAGCTTTCCCAGGGTGGTAAAATTTACATCCAGCCCCAAGGTAAGTCCTGCCGGATGAAATATTCACTGTTCGCAATAGCGCATCTCCTGATTCTCCTTGGTGGAATCTGCTGCATTAATCAGCCTCGCCGGTTCCTCCTGAAAATCACACACAGTGTTGGAGAACCTAAGGAAGCTGCAGAACTGCTTGTCTGTTCAGCCATGCGCATCAAGGGAGAGGATGCTGGCCTTCTGCGTTTGCTCCCTGTTTGCATAGCATATCCGTCAAAGACAAATATGCACAAATAAAAAGGGTCTCTGGACTGTGTGGGTGTTCTTCTCGTGCCTCCAGGTAGCCATCTCAAAAGTTCCACCATATTTTATCGCATCGTGCCAGCCTAATTACATCCTATATTGAACTTGTCAAATGTGCTTTTTATACTATAGAAGTGTATAGGTGAGTTACATCATTTTGTGAGACGTAGTGAAAGAAATGACCTTTGAGGAAGTCAAGAATGTCAGTACTTATAATTAATCTTATGACCTCCTGTGAAGATTTGAACTGATCTTACTGCCCATGTGTCACCTCAGCTAGAGGAGGTGTTGAGGGGTGGGAGGCTTGACGTGTTGAGGTCACGCATGCTGTAGGTAGGTGTAGCAGTGACACCAGGTGCGTGCTCTTACACATTCTCTCTTTTCTTTCGGAATAAAGGAATCAGTACGGAAGTGGCAGAGAGCTTCTGCTGGAAGGAGTTTCTGAAGAGCTCAGGTACAGTAGCTCGCACCACGGCTCTACTGAGATCAAGAACACCATCACCAAACCACAAATTGAACCGGTGCAGCTCAAAAAAGATGGTGTTTTTTGTATCTGCATTTTATTTTTATTTTTGGGTGGGGGGGGTTGCTTTCTTCCTTTATTTATCTATTCACCCCCCCTCCCTCCCTCCTTCTCAATCTTCAATAGCTGCTAGCTCCTCCTGCTTTCCTGCTCTTTCCCCCTGCTCCCTTCCCACCAGCACAGTAAGTGCATGTCATTACTCAGTGTAGTGTCCCCACACACGATCCACTTTAAATTGGACATCGTGGGGTGATTTCCATCCCAAGTACACCAAAGCCCACAGATTCTGCAGCCCAGCCCCGGTTGATGAATGGATCCCTGGTAGAGAGCCATTCATCACCATAGTTCTCTACTGGTGCCAGTAATACCGATTGCCAAAACTCACTTCTCTATCCGGTAAACATAGGATAGGAGCCTCTTCTTGACTATAATAAAAACACAAGAACGGCAAATGTAATGCTTTAAAATTACCATGGTTACGGTTTCTTGAGGCATTTGTGCGTCAACATTTTGGCGACAATTTAACTATACAATATTTGTAAGGAAGATTCTCGCTCTAGTTTTTAATGTCATTCATGGTGGTGTAGATAAAAAAGAACAAATCTATTTCTCTATGATGTCAATAATTTTTTTTTCATTAGTAGTGTATGATAACTTCACTGCATGGCATTTACCACGTGCAGTTCTGTTTCTTCTTCCGATCTCTGACACGCTGCGTCCCAACGTCCTCTACTAGAACGATGAATATTCAGTTCCTCCAACATAAGTCCTTTTGATATCACGCTTCTCAAGCCCAACAAAACGAGCTAGGAAAATCAACGCTTGAAAGAGATCAATCCCTTAGCCCCCGTCAGCATCTGTCCCTCTCCCTGTCGTCTTCACACGCACTCTGCACAGCAGGGGATGCTATCTCATCTGCCTGTTATCCCTGTCCTGGTCTGATCTCCTTCTTGTTTTTCTTTGTTCTTATTTTGTTTCCCTCGAAGTAAGTCGGAGCATTTTCACCGTTCATGCTGCTTGAAATGTTACATCCCAGATGGGTGTTGTGTGGTGACGTGTATGTAGGGTAAATACCCCAAACCTCTTTCAGCTCAGAGTAGGACCTTCAAAGCTCCAAGTGTGGAGGTGAGTGGGGCTTTGAGTTTCCAAAGTAAATGTAAAGGAGAGGCATAGCCCAGGGGCTCCACTGGGAGAGACCTCCTCAATGAAACATGACAGAGGCAAGTCATCTCACTGGCCTGATTGAAAATGTGTGTGTGTGTGCGCATCCGTATGCAGTGTGCGCATGTGTGTACAGCCGTGTATGGGCGTGTGTGCGCGTGTGTCACCCTGTGGTTGTCTTCAAGCCTTCAGAAGGCCAGAGAGAATACAGTGGTGGGATCCAGAGGCTGGTGAACCATCAAAGACGCCCAGTGTGTGGAGAGTCTGGGGAGCCTGCTGTGTGCAGCGAGGGGAGGAGGGTGAGGGGCTGTGGGGATGTGCGGGAGGCAGGTGCGGGGCCTGAGAGGGGAGTCTGATGTGAAAGAGTCAGGGGGGAGTGAGCGGAGGGGGCGGGGGGAATTTCAGCAGGGGGTCCTCTAAGCAAAAGGGTAGCGAGATGAGACGGGGAGGGAGGCTGGTACAGTACAGTACCAATGTCGTCATTTATTTTCATTATGGAACAACACTCAAACAACTCTCCCTTACTCAGCTGTGATCATTGACTTGTTTCCTGATACAGCCCTTGATGACAATTGGGAATTGTGCCAGGCCTCTCTGTCTCGAGTGCTATCGAGTTGATGTTCAAAAGCTCATCGTATTCCTGAAGCTGCAACTTAGCCTCTGCACTTTGTGTGCCTTACACTGTCAAAATCTCCTTACGTACTGACAGGAGTCACAACTGTACACACACACACACACACACACAAATACACTTTGCTAAATGACAGTGAGCTATGCAAAGTGTCCCTCAGCATCAAAGGCAGAGGAACAAAAAAGTGATTCTGTTTTAGAAGTTAGAGGCAGACAGACAAAAAATTGTGTTGCCGGCACAACAGACGGATTTGTCCAATCCAGTTTCTCCTCTAAAGAAAGTTGGATTGTTTTGTCGTCTCTAGAGGATTGTATATTTTCTCTATTTGATTAGATTTATTTTCATTTTTTTTACTGCTTTTGACAGGTCTGTGAAAACTTTTCCCCAGTCTCCCCTCTCCATTTCTCGATTGGAGGAGGTGAGAAGGTTGTTTACCTTCCCTGCCATTGGTTGTCACCCTTCCCTTTGGATCACTGGGATGAAATTCAGTTCTTTACCATCACAGAACTGTGAACATTTCATACTGCCTGGAAAGTCGCTTAAGTGTTCCAGATTGAAATATTCCATTCGGTCTCGCAGGACTGTTACGAAAGGTAAAGAGAATCCAAATACAGGACCAGAGAGAAGACATTTCCTACATCTTTGTGTTGCAGAACGTCTTTGTGTTGCAGAACGTCTTTGTGTTGCAGAACGTCTTTGTGTTGCAGAACAGCTTATGTTGCTACTGTAACTGGAGGATTGATACTTTTCGTGATTACAGTGCTTCTACAGCTCCGTTTGCGAAACAGACGTCTCCTCACTTGATGTGTTAAATAAATTGCCTACAGCCAGTTCTTATCCTGCCCACTTGGAGCAGAGTTAGTGCCCTGGTTGACACGCACTCTATTTTGCCATTTGTTCTGTAGATGCTCTAAAGTATAATAGCATTAAAAGCGCTGCCTTGGCTTCCTGATCTGGCCTCAGTCGTCAGGAGGGATTTCAGCAGCACACTAAGACTGCAGTGCTCTGCATCACATGTCACTGCCTGTATCTACTATAGTCTTCTTCTTCTTCTGTGTCTGTGTCTCAGTGTGTACTCCTCATGGATGTGTGTTGGGTGTGTGTACTCCTGATGGATGTGTGTACTTTGTGAGTTTGTTTGGGAATGTGTGGGCAACTGTCATTGAAATGTATGTTGTTCTTATTGGCCAGTTACTATTATACTTGACCTGCTATTTTTTGACATTCATTCCATGCTTAAAAGAGAAAGAAAGTGAAACACGTAACAATGATGTAATCATTGCGCATTGCATGACACACTTCTACTTGGCTTGCCGCTCTCAACAATGGAGGTCACAAGTAGATTTACTCCTAAGCCCCCAATTGTTTCTTTGCTTATCTTGAGAACGATCTGATTACTTGTCTGAGTTGTTCAGAATCACCTTGACCTAAAGAAACCCTCTCACGGCACAGCTCGGTTCAGCACTGATTCACCACTTCCAAGATATATTAGCGATGCGGGTAGAAGGAAGCGACCAGCCTGTCGCTGTTGTTGCGTTTGATGGAGGTTGACATCCCTGCCAGAGCCACTCGTTCCTGGACACGGGAGCATATCATTAATGTCATTGTGTCCTGGTTTAGTGGAACATCGTGAGGTAGAACAGCCGGACTAATGGGATGAGTGTAAACCCAATGGTGGATGGATTTGGTGACCTTTTGGATGTGTGGTGTTTCCCTAGGCAGCCGGTCCCACACACTACATGACTAAAAAGATTCAGGACTAAGATCTCTGGACGTCTTCAGAACTCCAACCCTCTTCCAGGCCTCCCCCTACCGTTAACTCAACTGGTCGTGTCAAAAGCACACTTGTTATTGTATATCAAATATAGATGTGTAGCATACCTCGAAGTGGAGCAGTAAAATAGTCTGAGGCTATCCTAATCCTTGTGCACAGCCTCAGGTCTACTATGACCCTTGTGTGGCACCCTGTTACCTGCTCCAACCTTACAATCCCAGATGGGTTAACAAGCAGCTTGACTCAGGTTTTCACTAACAGCCACAACCTTTCCAAAGCTCTTCCATGTTTTCTTTTTCGATGTAAACATAATAATTTTATGTATAGCATGCAATTACAGATGCTGCAGTCAATAATCTACCAATAAGCTATACCCATGAACTATATTGGTATGCAATCTGATGCAGTCATGAATACTTGTACTACCTATCGCAACACAAATAGTACAATACTTCTGCTCATTTGCTGTACATGATCTGCCAGTGGGCAGAGACGGAACTCTCTGCACGGCACCAGAGTTGACACACTGCTGGTTCAGACTGTCGTCCTCTCTCGGTCTTTGTGATTAAGGTCAGGGGTGAGCTTGGCACGTCAGGTACAGTAATAGCTGGCATACAGTGCCCTTGCCAACCACACGTTGCCAACACACTGATCTGAGGATTGAGCGTGGAAGGTGGATGATCTGAGAGGAGAGCAGATTTAGTTGTTGTTTTTTTATTTTTTTTCATGCCTCTAATGCCAGGAGCGCAGATGCAGTTTGTGTCACTTTCAGTTTAGTAATGCACCCTAGAGTCTGAATCCTGGAGGGAACAAACTCTGCATTTCTATTGGAGGGTTGGGTCTTGTTAGGTCTGTATTGTCTCACAGATGATTTCAATGAACCACTTCCAGGCATGATGTTGTTCCCCTGAGAATTATGTGAGAGCATTAGTCACCACTGTCTCATTCTCCTCTGTGACCTTGGGTGATGAATTACTTCCATTATATCCCGTTGTAGCTTCCTTGGTTTTTACTTAGTGTTTCAAGACTTGCACTAATCGGTCTGTCTCTGTCCGTCTCTGTCCGTCTCTGTCCGTCTCTGTCCGTCTCTGTCCGTCTCTGTCCGTCTCTGTCCGTCTCTGTCCGTCTCTGTCCGTCTGTAGGTGTGGCTGAGCAGACTGCAGATGAGGCTCTGCGGGTCTTCCTGCTGGTCTGTGGGCTCAGGAGAGTGAAGGACCCCCTGTATCTCCTGGAAGCTTTCTCAGGTACTGCCCCCCTTCTGTGCTGAGGCCTTAAAGGACCCCTCCTATACTGTCTCTGTGACTGTCGTCGACCGCCGCGGTCACATGTCTTTCAGAATGGAACCGTCAAGATCCCCTCACAGCGCTGGTCATCATCGGGCCGAAGGTGAGTGGTCACGAGATGACGACGGGGATTGTGGGAAGTCCAGCCCTGTGTGCCCCGTGCAGACTGCCTGCTCATGGCTGTGGACGTAACCACAGCAACGTGAGTCCAGTGTGCCTGTAATAGGATGTAGCAGAGATAACAGCATTAGTGGGCCTCTAAGCTGGAGTAAATGGCGGCGGGGGCCGGGGGGGGGGAGTGACAGGGTCTAGAGCCTCGCAGACCTCGTCTCCCCCAGAGCAGCCAGCTCCAACCAGCCGCAGGAGCTGCCCCTGGACGTCTGCTCGGCCAAGCAAGGAGCGGCGGGGGGAGGGGGGGGGGAGGGGGGTGTAGAGGGGGGAATCTCCCTGGGGCAAAGGTCACGTACATCCGTGTCCCTGGGCTGGTGCTGGATCAGGGATCAGGACTGCGTGGCAGGTGTGGATGACGGTTGACGGTTGGCTCTTAAGAGTCTGTCGTCTGTCTAGGAAGGGAGACGCCTGCATTCAAAGAGGGGCTATCTTGTTATTATCAGTGACCCATGCACTTTATAAAGCTCTCTCTTGGAAGTCGCTTTGGATAAAAGCGTCTGCTAAATAAAAGCGTCAGCTGCTAAATGAAGACATGTAAATGTAAAAGAGGCTAGGATTGATAACCGCTCTGTAGTCCCTCTCGTTTCATTTGACAAATGTCAAAGCTAAAAACAAACCGTCTGCCTAGTGTGAAGAGCCAGCAGTGTCATTGTTATGAAAGTATTTGTTGGTTCCACCGGCTTGAATATGTCGGCTAGGGGCCGACGGACAACTGCCCTAATCGGAGTGAAGAGTGATTCTCACACCTGAAGAGAAACAAAAGTTGTTTTTTCACTTGAGTTGATTGACTTGAAATATTGACCTTGTGGGAGGCACTGCAGCCGGGGAAACTCAATGTCCTGCCTGCCAACATCTTTCTCAGTAGCAACCTGGTTCTCTCTTTATCCACTGTGTCGAAACCAAACCCTAGCATGCATGGAGAGCATGCATTTCCTTTCCATCTCCCAACTTTGTGTTATTTTTGTGAGCCCTGCCTTCCGAGACAGCCGTATCAGACAAAAAGGTACGTTCTGTGTGTGAGTCGTTCAAAGCTGTTTTGAGAAGAATTGGACCGGGGGCACGCCACTGTCTGCACCTCCCTGTCTCTCTCTGCTACGCCGTGCTCTGTGCATCCGTTTGATAACAGGAGTCGGTGAAGGCTCAGCTGAGCCTTCGGTGATTCATGTGGGCCCAACATGACATGAGTCACCGCCGAGCACTCGTGTTGATTTGCGTTCCGCTCAGACGTGGAAGCAGCAGAGACGAGGACTCATCAGCCATAGGACAGGAGGCAGCCAATCACAGATCAATGTTCAATAGAGTGACATTCGCCAGGACACTCAATCTGTGCTGTTGACCTATCAGACTGTTCCCTTCGTTCAATTGACAAGTATCTGTATTTCCTTGTGTGATCTCTTGTCTACCTCCAGTCCTCGTTATCTATTGTCTCTGCGTGGACAAGTGAGTAAAACAGTGTTATACTTATTCTTAAATCATGACAGGTAGACACGCTTCATTGAAATACTAGGCTACAGACCGACAGTGATCTCCACAGCCCCACTCTGCTTTGAAGTTATCACTTGACGCAAATCCTAGATTTTCTTTTGTGGAGTGTATCTCAAGTGAGATTATTTCTATGTGCACACATGCACAGACTATCAAATTTCAATCGGGGAGGGGAATTGCCCCCCCCCCCCCCCCCCCCTCCGATAAGCACAAAAATAAAAGAGAAAGCAGCAGCTTGCTTGGCGGCATCTTTGACCTAAATTGCTATGCAAGGACTTTGCAGTAGGCAGGCTAATGCACGCAAATCCCACATCTCAATCAGATTGGGCACCCACCCCACCCTGACCCCAATCTCTCAGAATATGGGATTTTGTAAAATGATTTGGCCATGTTAGGGCTGTTGCCATTGTTTTATCTTATGGTCCTGATTAAGGCACAGCTGGCATTATATCATAGGCCGTGCTGTGTGTCCATGAAGATATACTGATGCACAGCCGGCATGACACATCCTATCAATATGTTTTTTTTTTTTTACCTTTTTCTCTCAGATTGATCCTGTGCTCACGGAGGAAGTTGAAGCTGTAACTAAAAGGTAACGCCTATTCTCCCTCATCTTTAAGGACTTAAGCTTCTCATACAGGCTGACTCGAGATCTACCAAACTGATCCTTTTCTCGAGCTATAAATCCAAAGTGAGCAGGCTCATGTCACTCTTCATCCTGCATGGCCTCAGAGAGCCTGTAAAGAGCTCTCTCTCTCTCTTTCGTCGATCGTCCAGTGAGCAGAATGCACTCGTAAGTAGCAGAGTTCTAATCCTGTCCTCTCCTCTGAACCAGAGAGGCCCTCGCAGGCTTATCTGTAGGTAGCTCGCTAGCGGGAGTTTGTAGGGAGCGAACGTGCGCCCGGGGGTTCAGACCGACTTGCGGCCTCAGACCCAGTCACACACACAGACCCAGTCACACACACACAGACCCAGTCACAAACACACAGTGCCCGTGCCTACCGTCCTGCTCCTGTCTCCCCTGCTCATCCTCCTTCACGCCTCTGTGAGTGCTGAGTCACAACAGCTCTCTGCCTTCTGGCTCTGTCCCTGCCCCTACTTCTGCTCCTGACTGCCTCTGCCTCTCTGTCCCTGCCCCTACTTCTGCTCCTGACTGCCTCTGCCTCTCTGTCCCTGCCCCTACTTCTGCTCCTGACTGCCTCTGCCTCTCTGCCCCTGCCCCTACTTCTGCTCCTGACTGCCTCTGCCTCTCTGCCCCTGCCCCTACTTCTGCTCCTGACTGCCTCTGCCTCTCTGCCTCCAGGTGTGCGGGGGTCTTTCTGGCCCAGGGGCGGAGCCAGGAGCAGCTCCACGCAGCCATGAGGAGGAGCGTCGCCGTGGTCAACACCTCCATCTCAGAGGGCATGTCGGCGGCCATCTTGGAGGTGACCGACGCGTGGGGACGGCACGGCCGATTCTACTCAGACACTCGATAAACTAGTCACCGCCCTCCAAACCTTGAAATCTGAAACGGTTTAACGAGTGATGTACCTAAGCTTCTCAAAGACATGAATTTCATCGTCACGCCTCGTGTTTGCATCGGCGTTATCTCAAAGGCAAATCACTAGAATTAATTGCTGGTTCGCCATCTCTTCATTCTTTTCACCAAGCAAGGCTGTAATCCTGTTAATCTGTTTTAAACACTAGATTAAGACAATCCATACAAGGTTTAAACACTCATTTACATGGGAGTCCATGTTCCCACTAAACATCTTGCTGGATAGGCATTAAAGCCATACACGCAATTAAAGTGTCAGACCAAAGAGTGTAATTAAGTGACGGCAAATGTTAGCTACAGTGAGCATTAGTTAGTGTTCGGGTGTGGATAAGGCGTGTGTGACCGTGGGGATGAATGTGCGTGCAGATATGCATGTCGGTGTGTGAACTCCTCATGAAATGAACGTTAATGGTGGATTCAAATAAAGCGTTTCAAATGTGTGTGTTTTAGGCCATGGATCTGGGTGTCCCTGTCATAGCCCGGAACATTCCAGGGAATGCAGCCGTGGTGCAGCATGAGGTCACTGGTCTCCTCTTCTCCTCTCCTCAGGTACACACACACACACTACACCCCCCCCCCGTGACCCCAGCCAGCCCGACACACTGCTCGGTTTTCTCATTGGGAGATTGTAAAAAGAGCTGGTAAATAGGCCCATGTCAGCAATCTTATCTCTCGCAGTGAAACACCGAAAGAGCTTCTTTCGCTCGATGATTAAGGTGTACCAACACTCAAATAACCATATTTTCTTCAACAACAATTTTCAGTTTTCAATGTATGAGCCATCATTTGAAAGCTTACAATCTGCACCTTCAAGGGGACCATAATACCAGGGTCCTGTCACGATTGTCATCCAGGATTTCACCCATCACCAGCGAACATCCTGCCTCTACCTCAAAACAGCAACAACGGCCGTCCCAAAACTAAACCTTGGCCTGTGGATTATTTATTGAGCGTCCAATTTGCGGAGGCGTCGATGTAACTGACCATGGTCTGCCTCCGATGGCGCTCCTCTCCACTGAACTGCACGGTGATGCGGTGCTCGTCAGCAGCGAGGCGCGGGCGGCCCGCGGAGAGCTCCTGGGACGCTTCCTGAATCGAAAGCTTAGAGGAGTGTGACGCCAGAAGAGCATAGGTCAGCAAGACCCAGCGGGGGGGGGGGGGGCACTGGGGCGGGGGAGCGTGCTAGCATGAAGAGACGATAACATGATCAAACTAGCGTGCTGCTGCCGCAGGATGTACAGTAAGTCTCATTCAGATGGGGAGGAAAGGAGGGGGGGGTTGGGTCATGTGTTGCCTGGCTGAGCCCAGTCAAAATCCCTGGGTTGGGGGGGGTGGGGCTCTCCTACCACAGATGGCTGCTGGGCACAGGGCAGTCATCCCCTGACTTCTGACTCACAACACTTCCAGGCTGCGATTGCAACTCTCCTTCCTAAGCCGAGGCGTTCTCACGGGGACCACAGAACACAGGGTGCGAGGTGGAACCATTGGGTGGCAGGTGGAACCACTGGGTGGGAGGTGGAACCACTGGGTGGGGGGTGGAACCACTGGGTGCGAGGTGGAACCACTGGGTGTGAGGTGGAACCACTTGGGGTTGATTATCTGAAATTGAGTTGCTTTCAATGACCGACAGCTTGGCATTCGATTTACTACTGAACTATCGCACAGTAGACTACAGCACATTAGCCAACATATGTGGCATATAATCTCAAAGCTATTTAGTCCTCAAATGTCTGGCAGACTATCAATAGAAAATTCCCCTTTCAAACTAAATGTTCCACCCGCAGTGCCCAGTTTACAGTCCTCATACCCTCACCTTCAGAACTATTGATTGGGATTTCCAGACTGCTGCCTATATGGCTTCCTGTTCCTCCAGCCTTTACACATGAAGAGGCTCTCCCGATATGATCACATCACTCGAGTGAAGTTAGGTGTCCTGGCCTGGCCTGGCCTGGCCTGGCCTGGCCTGTTAGCCCAGCACTGCCTCAAGCTCAGTCTGCCCACAGGCGTTCTGCTCCAGGGCCAATTGGCTGCTAGGCAGCGCGGCTCTAAACTAAAGGACTCCCTGAGTCCATCAGAGGCCAATCTTAGCCAATCTCTCCCCCAGAACGAGTTACCAGGATCCAAACGGACCGTATGGACTGGCTGAATCTTTATCCCCCAGCCTGGAAGCATCGCCAGGAGTTCCATTTTGCAATCTCTTGATATCTTTCTCTCGTCATTCATCTCTCCCTGACAGCTGGTGAGGATGTCACTAGCAGCCGTCTCTGTTCCTTCTGTACTTCCCTCCTTTGGCAAAAATGTGAATTGCAGATGTCTCCATCAATTAACTATCCAAAGTTTTTTTTACGACTATTTACCAGTCACAACCCTCCCTCAACTCATTAAGAGATTGGGTTCGGCATTGCGAAGCCGCAATCGGTCGTTACTCTCATGGTCTCTCGTTGGTAATCATGTTAAAAGTCGTGTAAATGTTCTCACCGCGTTTGTTATCGCTGAAATGTGGACCATCTCCTCAGGAGTTTGTGCTCCAGTCTAAGAGGCTGTTGGAGGATGGAGACCTGCGGGAGCGAGTCATGAGGAACGGAAAGATGTACGTGAAGGAGCACCACAGCCTGGTCCAGGAGAGGGAGACCTACCAGAGGTTGGTGAAGACTCTGCACTGAGCGGACAGGCCCACACCTCGAACATCTAACAGCCCTGGCTCCTCTCATCTCAGGGACAGCCCTCTTTACACCCTGCGTCTGTGGGCTCGTACATACATTCACTCACACAGGACTCCGAAGCCAAGGATTGTTTACAACCGAAGCACTGACATCATGTGGGCCTGAGAGAGAGAGAGAGAGAGAGAGAGAGAGAGAGAGAGAGAGAGAGAGAGAGAGAGAGAGAGAGAGAGAGAGAGAGAGAGAGAGAGATTCACCCATAAAGGGAGGAATAGCTTTTATGTCCCGTGTTACTGATGTCCAAGTGTTTTCAATCTCTCAGGCTCTAAATTACGCCCCCCCCCCCCCGAGGAACAGCTCATGCAGCGCAATGTAACCTGATCTGCCAAACGCACTGTAAAACTCTGCTGTAGGGCACGATCAACCAAAGAACAACAGCAATCTTGTTGGTTATTCATGTGCAATAAAAATGCATTTGCAATGCGCTGCTGCTTTCATGTTTACATACTTGATGAATGTAAGATCTGGGGAAAACATAGAGGCTTTTACTCATTTATGTTTTGCTATGAGGATATGTTTGATAATGTATTGTACTATGCCTAATAAAATACCAAAATCGTGGTTGGTTTTCTCTCTGTAAAGCCCTCCGCTTTAAATCTCCTGTCTAGAAGCCAGGACGACCTATAGACACGTTCGTTTTTTGATGTAGTGCAGAGGCCTGTATAATGTCACAGCCTATGTAAGGCTTTATGAAAACACAATTTGTTTGTAAAGGGCATAAGACCACTGAAGGTCATTGTGATTTGTCGTCAGAAACACTGTTGAGAAACATTGGTAGAAGGACAGGTATCTGTTTTTTGTGTGAAGTACAAAAAATAACTGCCTCACAAACACCCTGTCAGTGGCAGACTTGCTTGGACAACACAAGCATCCAACATCGCGCACGTCCACAGTGCTGCTGTCCACATTGCAGAGTGAGAATTGCGAGGTCATATCCTTATAGTCTGGATTTAAGATTTCCTCCAAGATTCATGCTTGAGGGAAGAAAGAAGAGAATTGAAGAATAAATCCGGTCTGAAACGGCTCACTGTGGTCCATCTATTCATAGCGCAATAAATCAAGTCGAGTTCCTAGGAAAGATTAGTGAAATGAAGAGTCGAAGATCACCAGAGACTTGCTGGTCACATGGCTTGAATAGACTCAATACTCTTTTGAAGCAAAAATAATGGTGTTGTAGAATCTCTTCCGAACACTGTCGAACAGTTAACTATTGCAGGGAAACACTAGGTTATAGGCCCCAAAAAAATTCAGGTAAATGTATTTTTTAATGAAAAATTATATCAGATACGGTTGAAAAATGAATTCTGCAACTGATATATTGTAACTACAATTAGACTGTATACAGTAAGAAGACATACACATTGCATATAGACAAGCTCCCTAAAAGGTTGCTCTTGTTTGGGCTTTTGTGGAGCAGGGAGGGGGGGGAGCAAACACAAATCATTGTGTGATCTTTTGCTTATAGAGTAAAGCATGTTTGTTTTTGTGAGAGGGGACACGTTTCAAAGGGTGCAAAAAGTCAGATTTTTCACATGCAACAACACCATTTCCTGTGTGAGATTTTTTTTATAAAAACACGAACGGTACTGGCCTGAGTCAACCTTATGAAAGCTGGGCTAGGTGATGCATTGTCTACAAACGTTCTCTCAAGATCCAACAATTTTTTATAGTCTCTCGCAGTATTTGAAATGTATTTACACGTAAAAAGGCCTTGACAGAAAAGCAACGTGAAGACAGGATCGATGGGTAATCACAGATGATGTTGTGTGCTGCCGTGAATAGTGCGATGCTCTTTGAGTCTGTGTGTGATGCTTCTTTGCGGAGGGGTGAACAAAGGCATTGAGGTGATCAAAGCCACATACACACACTGCAACGGTGGAGGTGAAACAGTCCTCATTATAAACAGTCCACAGTCTCTGTAATGGGCACTTGGGCTTCCAGACAGTTCTCCTCCTTCCCCACCCAGTGGATGCCGTGTCCGTTCTCCCTGGGGGAGAGGTGGGGCGAGGGCTGGCGGTCCGGAGACGCGAAGGTGGTGAACTGGACCCTCTTCCTCTTGCTGGTGGGGGAATGGAGGGACTCGGCGCGCAGGGGCTTGTTCCTGCAGCCCAGGGGGGAGTCCGTGGAGGAGGCCAGGCAGCTGGGCCGTCTGGGGAGGGTGGCCGTCTTTTCGGGCCCAATGTCTATCACCGTGGTGGTGCTGTGGTTGTCCTGCTGGAGGGGGCTGCCAGGAACGTTCATCACCAGCTCGGCGTCCGTGCCCAGCCACACCCAGTCGTGCCGGTGCCCCGTGGGCTCCTGGCCGTGAGAGGGGGGCTGTTTGTGTCTGAACTTCACCACGTAGGAGATGCAGTTGACCAGGAAGACCAGGATGGCCAGGCAGAAGACCCCCAGCAGGGCGTACATGCCGATCTCCAGGTCGGTGAGGGGCCTGGGGGTGAGCATGTCCTCTCCGCCCATGTCCTGCTCAGGTAGTTCCACTTCCACAGGGAAGCTGTTCAAGTTCACCAGGTTGCCAGGAGGCTTCACCGTGCTACCGAAGCCCACAACGCCCATCTCCTCCACCTTCGCGTTATCCGAGCCCTCCGTCTTAGAGCTGCTAAGGTCACTCTCGTTGAAGGGGCCGGCGGGGGCGTATGGGTACCCGGAATCAAAGGGGCTCCTCGGGTCCTTCGGCTCCCGGTTCTTGCCCACCCCTCCCAGGCTGCCTCCGCTGGGAATGCTGTCGGGCGCGGCCGCCACGGCGGCCCGCTCGGTGGACTTGGCGGTGGTGCTGGCCTTGCGCACGGCGCTCTCCTCCCGCTCCGAGGCCGAGCTGCTGGGCACGGCCCACGGCGGCGGCTGCTGCTGCTTCCGCTCGCCGTCCGCCTCCTCGCCGTCGCTCCCGTAGTCGCTGCCGCTGCTGTCCTTGCTGGCGTTCCCCACGCCTCCGCCGGATGCCCCCACACCCAAGACACCCCCCGCCGCGTCTCCACCGCCTTCCGCTCCGTACCCCGGGACGCTACTGTTGTCGCTGACGCCGCGGTTGCCATCGAAGTGGCGGCTGCCGGTCTGGAACTTGACCTTGAGGCTGCCGCTGCCCACGGCCAGGGTGCTTTTGCGTTTGGACTTTTGACAGGCTTCGCAGATGGCCATCTCCACCCTGACCAGCACCCCCTGCCCTTCCCCCACTGCCACCACAGCCGGGGGGGTCCCCTGCACCAGGACTACCCCCTCGTCCAGGGACATTACCGTCACTTTTAAGGAGCTGGGGTCATAGATGTCCAAGGGGGTGAGGGAGCCGTCACTGAACTGGATCCAGGTACTCACCACCGCTTCCTGTGTGGGGAGACGGGATGGGATGGAAAAACAAGTTGCTTTATACAAATTTAGACATCGATTCCACAAATTAACATCCGAGTGAACTCTTTAGCAAACGTCTACTTATTTGAGGAGGGCAGAGAGGAAACGGCACCTGTTTGGGGCTCCGCAGCACTTCCTGCGTGGTCGCCGTGGCGAGGATGGCCCTGTTGCTGCCTGTGCTCAGCTGCAGGGACAGGGAGAGGCCGGTGACCAGCTGCACCCCCAGCTCTGTGATGGTCACTTTGTCATCCACCACAGAGATGCTCCTCTTGGCCAGGATGGAGTCGGACAGGGGGGACAGCACCTGCAACAGAACACCAATTAGAACGTCTCTCAAAGGGCTCCGGATTTCAAAACCAGGAAAGGCAGTTAGGGGGCCAATCAATTAGAAGTTCAAACACCAAACGCAGGTATGGGGGCCCAATCAGATAGCAGTTCACAGACAAACACGGGTATGGGGGGGGGGGGCAATCAGATAGGGGTTCAAAGACGAATGCCGGATCAGTCAAGTCATGTGTACCTGGATGGAGGTGGTCCCGATATCCCGTCCAGACAGAATCCTCCCGGCATGCAGCCTGGCGATGCGAGGGTCTTCCACCTTCAGGAAGTAGCGCACTAGCTTGGTGACGTCTACCTGCCAGTCCGAGCCCAGCAGGAAGGCCTGGGGGTCGCGGGGGTCGTCCTGCTCCGCTGTGAAGTGTGTGAGCACGCGCAGCACGGCGTGTTGGAACTGGAGCATGCAGCCCCTCCCCTTCCTGTCCTCCTCCTCGTCACTGTTCCAGCTGAGCCTGGAACATCAAGACACACGCGCGCGGTATTACCACAAAAGGTCACACCTGTCACACAACAAAACGCCATGTCCCACTGAGCTTAAGTCGCTCTCGTGCTCTCTCGCTCTCGCTCTCTTGCTCTTGCGCTCTCTCGCTCTCTGGATTAGATCGCACTGCAATTTATGACAATATATTACGTAATGTGCTTGAAAGCAACCTGCTCCCTGTTTAAAGCCCCCGTCTGACTCAGACAGGGAGTCGGCGGTGTACCTCTTGGCTGTGGTAATGGGCACCCTCCAGCCCTTGATCTGGCTGAGCTCCGTGTCCGACACCTCGATCTGGAGCGGCAGGCGGGGGATCCACACGTTCATCTCCAGCTGGGCGCTCAGGTAGCTGTAGGTGAAGTTCACCTTCATCCTCACCTTGCCCTTCATCTCCTTCCCGTTCACAAACACGTAGTCACACCTGTCCGACACCTGGACGGAGGAGGGGGAGACATGCCAGAATATTCTAAACCAATACGTTGGATGAGAAATGGGATGAGTCTTAACCACCATTTAAAGATAATCATCCAATTGACTTAGACATTTGGAATTAAATACTATATATTTGTATTTTGTTGTCCAAAGAGCTTCAAAGATGCATCAATAACACACTGATCTAATGTATGGTTTTACAATACAAGCTTCGGTAACACAGTCAAGTCACAATTATAAACAGGCTCAATGATCACAAGTCATTATGAGAAACAGTATGGCAAGTTCGTTTTAGTTGTTTAACACGAACACACGGCAATATTACTGTTAATTTCATTTACTGTAATACCTCTGCACCTAAGACAGCCATCCTCCACCCTTGAATCATTCAGATGACTTATTTTTCTCACTTTCTGCTTTCATCATTTACAAAGCAAAATTGTCACTGGTCATCGAAGTGATCAAGTAAGTCAAGAGAAACGACTGTGACTCAGAGAGAACTCAAGGCAGTATGCTAATATCAGAGCTGTGTTCCCCTGAGCCCAGACACACAGGAAGTACAGTTGCCATGACAGTGCTCCCTTGTCAGTTTATCGTTAAGTTGTTCCTTTCATTATAAGTGTAAGTTAAGCAACTGGTCTTTGTGATATTATTTGGTAAAAATGGCCATAAATATAAAAAAAATATTTGATTTCTTTCAAGTGTGACATTGACTGTTGAATAGAGTTGCATGGTGAATACCGGGTGCCAGGGACAGGAGTATTAGAAAAGGATTACACTGACACGGTTGCCGCCCTCCAGGCCTTTGTCCTGAGTGTGCTTGTACTCTAGGTTAGAAGTGCCCCTTGTTACCAAGCTACTGAGCTTCCTGTTGGCTACAGGCCCGGCCATTTACTCATCCAGCTGCAGTCAGATGACATTCAACAAATAGCTACTTGAAAAGGTTCAAGTGCAGCTTCAAGCCTCCATGGACTGTCTCAGCGTGTAGCTTGTGAGTATATGTCAGTGCTCCTGTAGAGACTGGATGTACTTGTTCAAAGTCGAGTAGAATACACTTTTAAAGAGAACAAATAATTTGAGACCGTTTTCTTTAAGGAGTCTTTTTTTCAATCATTTGTCATGGGAATGCTGAAAGCTAGTGAGAAACTGGATGAAATTAGATATTGGATTAAATATTTTTTACTATTGATTGTTTTTCTACAGGTACACTTGCACTTTTTGAGTTTCATGTTGTGTAATTGTAACTTGTTTAACTGCATGCTCTTATGGTTCTTCCCTTTGGCACTTATTTGGTTTTCACAATGTATGCTTCATGTTTTGGCTACTTGCAATGTTTGGGGCTAAAAGCGTCTGCTAAATGCATACATGTAATGTGATGTAATGTAAATGTACCCAGCCAAACACTCAAGACATAAATTTAAACAGATAGGAACTGCAAACATCCATTTTCATTTGCGATATGATGTTTGGCAAGTGTATCAGTATAAATATTGCCATCTACTACGGAAGAGACTGTTTGCTTTGTTTTCATAATAGACTTGACTGCAGATCATCATCCTCAAAAGAACAGCAGTCCGTCTGCATTCCGTGTTCGCATGCAGTCACCAAAAGCCTCTATTGTCGAAGATTAGATTTTGTTTTGATTAGTTTTGTCATTTTTCAACTATGGGGGTTAAACGAAATACGGCCTCACCATCTATCACTTGGACAGTTCTTCCCACACGCAGTTGATCAGGATGATATCCAGCCTTAAATCTAAGAAGATTACAGGGAATGTTTCTGATTCCGCTGATATCTGGTTAACAAACACAACTCTATAAGCTTAGAAGCTAAGCATGCGATGACAACAAAGACTCCTTTTTTTTTTCTCTCTCCAAACAAAGGATGATGTTCTTTACATTGTGTGGCAATGTTCATAGTAATCCAGTCAATCTTACAGAATAACACTCAAAAACAAATCTGCACTTATTTGTCTGTGCATGCCCATGGTCATAGGATAACAATCTACATAAAACAAACACATTTTACTTGGATTATCTGGAGATGAACATGTGTTTTGTCATGTGATTAATTAAATTAGAAACATCTGGCTCACAGTATATAGTTCAGTACGCCACAGTATTCATCATTATTAGGTCCTTATTTAGTTGTTTGTTTGACTTTCACCCGAATCAAATTCCTTCCCTCTCAGGGAGCACTGGAGAAAGGTTTGGGAAACATTCCGGGTGAGAGAGTCGGAGGATATGTGCAAAGAACTGAACGCAGCCAGAGAGCCTGCTGTCCTGAGGACAGTCCAGATGATAGAAAGGGGAAGACCGACGTCAGATGCCACTTGAGTCTAACTGACAGCTTGTTTCATGATGTGGAAGAAAGATTGAGGGGGTGTTAGAGAAAAAGAGAGAGGGAAAGCTTCAGAAAGAGAGACCGAAGAGGAAAAAGAGAGAGGCTATAAGAGAGAGAATCGTTGGAAGAGAGAGAGGGGGGATAGAGATAGAGGGAGAGGAGAACTGCCTTCAGATATCCCTTCCTCTGCGGAAGCCGGATTGTACACCCACTCCAAATACCCCCCAACCCCCTTGTCTCCTGGCCTGAGGCAGTCAGACAGGGAACAAACATCTGGCCCACTCCACCTACTCTTCAGAACCGTTCTGTCACCCTGGCTGGGATGCTAACGGTTTGAGAAGGGAGCTTTGAACAAAAGCAGAGGACTCTCACCTCAGAACGGGCGTCACAGGGCTGTGTCCTGTGAGAGCGGAACACGCCGGCATCACCGATAGAGATACCGTCAACTTTTGCTATAGAAAGGCTCGTCTTCTCGAGGTGCTTTTACAGAGCTTGACCTGACCTCACTTTTTGAATGTTTCTCCGGGTCGCTTGATCTCACTGCCTACCTTCAAGATGTCTTCATCGGTGGAGTTGCAGTCGGTGAAGTCCGAGACGTCGGTGACAGCCCCATCCTCCTCGACGGCCACGGTCCTCACCGGCATCACCACCTTCTTGCCCGTCAACAGTGCCGTGTTCAGGATCTCAGTGTCCTACACAGGAGCCACAAAACATGACGTTGGAGCTCATTGGGATAGCTTTCATTTTCTTTTTTTTCTAATAATTTCTCATTTGTGCCCGCTATAAATGAAAGACACAACCTGGTCCTAACTAACTGAACACAATTCACACACAGGATGAAGTTAGGGACTGAAACAGTCAATGCTAAGCTGTAACTACCCAGAATATATACTCTCATTACTCCGCTATTGGGATACAAAAATAACTGTCTGTGTATCATGACCTACTAAAGCACTTGGATAAGATTGAACAAAACAGTTGGTCTTCAATCTGGGTGACTCAGAGGTATAGACAGCTGGTTCATCCCTTGTATAACACAAACTGGGTATTTGAATAAAGAGCGCTGGCATATGCTTGACGATAACCTTGAGGGTTATTGACTTGAATTTTAATGACGTCATTCTCCCAGTGTGCAGGTATTGACCAAATTGTTTCTCTCAATCATTTTGTATTAGACCCGAGACCAAGAAACAATCCCGACATTAAAATTATATTTAGACCGATCAATACTCCCAGCATACATAGTCAACGGCTCTTTTTTTATTAGCTGTATGCTATAACTGCAGGGCTTTGGCACTGTAAGCTACATCCAATGTGTACCGGCATTCAGCTGTAGCTCATGGTCCAGATCGTGAGATCAGACCAGGGCTGAAGGCCGGTGATCTCCTCATGTTTGGCCTTCAGCCCGGGGTCAGCATCTAATCCACAAGCGAGAGCACCATGTCATGGTCTACAACACAGATCAGACCAACAATGCCCTCATATTTTACGGTTTCCTGCTGTGTTAGTGTCAAAAAATACTGCAATGTATATTGGATGCAGCATCAATAATATAGCGTTCTGCAAAGTACCTGCTTGCATGTCCTGTCTGAAAATTGTATTTACGAACTTTCTCTGAATTGTGTGTTTCATAATAGAAAAATGCATAGAATCAAATCTACATTAAGTGAATACATTTAATGCGAGGGTAAATCTCCCACAATCTGCTTGTCTTCAGAGGTCAGACCTGAGATTACAATAGGACAAAGGCTTAGTAGCCTGTCATAGTTAATAACAGAGAATAATATCCTACATTACTGCAGAGGTCAAATCAAATTATGATGTAACACAAAAATAGTAGTGAATGATAGAAGACAGACACACAGAGGTCCCTCAGCAAAGTAAATAATAACAGCAACAGCCACAACATGTTCATTTAGCTGATGTTATCCAAAGCATCATACAGGAGTGGGGATTTCAACCTGCAATCTTTTGATCTGCTTTCACATGCGCCATCACCGAGCTATACCCATCCCCATCGAGCTATACCCATCCCCATCGAGCTATACCCATCCCCACCGAGCTATACCCATCCCCACCGAGCTATACCCATCCCCACCGAGCTATACCCATCCCCACCGAGCTATACCCATCCCCACCGAGCTATACCCATCCCCACCGAGCTATACCCATCCCCACCGAGCTATACCCATCCCCATCGAGCTATACCCATCCCCATCGAGCTATACCCATCCCCATCGAGCTATACCCATCCCCATCGAGCTATACCCATCCCCACCGAGCTATACCCATCCCCACCGAGCTATACCCATCCCCATCGAGCTATACCCATCCCCATCGAGCTATACCCATCCCCACCGAGCTATACCCATCCCCACCGAGCTATACCCATCCCCACCGAGCTATACCCATCCCCACCGAGCTATACCCATCCCCATCGAGCTATACCCATCCCCATCGAGCTATACCCATCCCCACCGAGCTATACCCATCCCCACCGAGCTATACCCATCCCCACCGAGCTATACCCATCCCCACCGAGCTATACCCATCCCCACCGAGCTATACCCATCCCCATCGAGCTATACCCATCCCCACCGAGCTATACCCATCCCCACCGAGCTATACCCATCCCCATCGAGCTATACCCATCCCCACCGAGCTATACCCATCCCCACCGAGCTATACCCATCCCCACCGAGCTATACCCATCCCCACCGAGCTATACCCATCCCCACCGAGCTATACCCATCCCCACCGAGCTATACCCATCCCCACCGAGCTATACCCATCCCCACCGAGCTATACCCATCCCCACCGAGCTATACCCATCCCCATCGAGCTATACCCATCCCCATCGAGCTATAACCATCCCCACCGAGCTATACCCATCCCCATCGAGCTATACCCATCCCCATCGAGCTATACCCATCCCCACCGAGCTATACCCATCCCCACCGAGCTATACCCATCCCCACCGAGCTATACCCATCCCCATCGAGCTATACCCATCCCCACCGAGCTATACCCATCCCCACCGAGCTATACCCATCCCCACCGAGCTATACCCATCCCCATCGAGCTATACCCATCCCCACCGAGCCCATCCCCATCGAGCTATACCCATCCCCACCGAGCTATACCCATCCCCATCGAGCTATACCCATCCCCACCGAGCTATACCCATCCCCACCGAGCTATACCCATCCCCACCGAGCTATAACCATCCCCACCGAGCTATACCCATCCCCACCGAGCTATACCCATCCCCATCGAGCTATACCCATCCCCACCGAGCTATACCCATCCCCATCGAGCTATACCCATCCCCACCGAGCTATACCCATCCCCACCGAGCTATACCCATCCCCATCGAGCTATACCCATCCCCACCGAGCTATACCCATCCCCATCGAGCTATACCCATCCCCACCGAGCTATACCCATCCCCATCGAGCTATACCCATCCCCATCGAGCTATAACCATCCCCATCGAGCTATACCCATCCCCATCGAGCTATACCCATCCCCACCGAGCTATACCCATCCCCACCGAGCTATAACCATCCCCATCGAGCTATACCCATCCCCACCGAGCTATACCCATCCCCACCGAGGTGTATTCACCCCTGGGTATAAACAAGGGCTGGGTTTCCCAGATTCGTTAAGAAGCTCTTAACGCTAACATCTTCTTAGCAACGTTCTAAGAGCGCTCTAGAATGCTCTTAGAATGTTCCTAAGAAGCTCTTAGCATTAAGAGCTTCTTAACGAATCTGGGAAACCCGGCCAAGGCCAGTCATTCCAAACCTCCCAAAAGCCATAATAACCCCTCCACATTCTGATGTGTACAGGAACATCCCTCCCGTGTGGATGGTGGGGACTGGTGGTGACTGGTGGTGACTGGTGGTGACTGGTGGGGACTGGTGGGGACTGGTGGTGACTGGTGGTGACTGGTGGTGACTGGTGGTGACTGGTGGGGACTGGTGGTGACTGGTGGTGACTGGTGGTGACTGGTGGGGACTGGTGGTGACTGGTGGGGACTGGTGGTGACTGGTGGTGACTGGTGGTGACTGGTGGGGACTGGTGGTGACTGGTGGGGACTGGTGGTGACGTGCTCACCATCACCAGAGGAGCCAGACCCACAAAGTCCCTCTGGGTGGTGTAGATCCTCATGACCCCCTCCGTCTTCCCAGAGTCCCGGGCATAGGCGGGGAGCTCCAGCCTCCAGGCGATCACCTGGCTGTCCAGGGGGCTGCTCAGCTCCTCCACCTCAAAGTCCATCTGGAGAACCTCCATCAGACTGGTGTCCAGCCTGGAAGACAGTCAGAGGAACCACGTCACCCCTCTCACGCGCGCACACTGGGAACCTGCGACAATGGGTGAACTCTAAATCAAGCTATTTGGAAGACGTCAACAAAGACGTGTGAACTTCTAAACAGAAAGTTCTTTACAATCAAATCAAAACAAGCTACTGTTTTTAAGGTTACATTGTGAGGTAAACAATATTGCACACAATGAAGTAAAAACAAGCTACTTTTTGTATGATTACATTACTTGCAAAAATTCCCTGCAATGTTGTTTTGACTGGTGTTTCACTCCCACCAATCATCTTAAATCCTTTGTTTTTCTGTTTACCATATCTCACGGTCAAAACATTCCCTATGGAGTCATTTACTGAGTTAAAACGTAATTATTTACCCCTGGGAGTTAACTAATGCTCTTTCCACGCATTAATTCCTAATGTTGCAGTCACTTTGTGCACATGTGAGATATTACTGGACTAGCATGCTTATTAAGAGCACAAGGATCCACTGCTAGCTTATTGACACGTTAATGAGGTCTTTGTCTCCAGAGAAAAACCTCTTACCTTAACTTAGATGTGCATGCTTTACTGGAATGGAGGGACAAATGGGTTTAAAGGATTCAGGGATCCTACCAACATAGTTCACTGACAGCTCAATCCTCTCAATGTCTACTGTAATACCTTCAATAGGACTTGAGATCCTGATCTGATGAATCCCTCAAGGAAAAGTAAAAAATAAAAAGCTTTCAAGATGATCATAGGTAATTGAATAATATTAGTATTTTTTTACAAAGAAACTAAAACCGGCGTATAATTGTGTTTCATGCATGTATAAAAACAAGACATAAGATCCTCTTAAGTCTGCATTAATAGAGATTTTGCCCTTCTAATCTGGCATAGTGAAATGGGGAGCACCATTAAACAGATGCCCTCTGCCATTTGTGAAAGAAGTGGATTATCGAACGGGGCCACGCTCTTATTAAGTGTCAGTCTTTAGTCTGAAGATCCATGGTTATCTATTGTCAGAGAGCCTTCATAATGCCTTCATATCCAGATAGCCTAAACACTCTACCTACTTACTGCACCGCCCACGCTGAGTGACAAAGTCTTTGAAATCCCCAAAGTGGTGCAACATTAGACCGTTTCTGTAGGGGGTCTAGTAATTTGTATGATATTTTAAGATGGATTAGCCCAGCAAACGACACAACGACTCAAATATTTGACCCCAAACCACTCTTTACAAACATTGACTAATCCCCTCGCAATGGGGGAAAACAAGGAGATGGAGTCAGCCCAAACTAGTAAGTTAGTGAGATGTTTGTCCTTCGACTCAGCTTATCACCATATCTCTCATGCCACAAAGCTTCTCTTTGTAACAAATGAACTGTTCAATATGTGATAGACGCGCCCTAATGGTTCGCATGTGGCTCCCAGTACCCTACTCTTGGAGTGCACAGTGCTTTAGCGAACAGATCTATTGATGCCATTCAATAAGCCTCCAGCCAAATGTTTTCAAACTAAAATATAAGGAGGATTAGGCAACTGAACTTCTGAACTCCCACTGTGGCGGTTTCCTCTTCGACACCGGCGCCAGGACAGGATCCCATAGACTTAATAGGACACGCAGGTTCAGTATGAGAAAGCACCGCGACATCAGGACATTTTAAGCCTTACCTTTAAATGTTGAGGCTAATCGTTTGTCTAGAAAACACAAATCACTGCTACCTACTAAAACTATCAAAACACAAAAACTAAAACACAAAAGTACTTCAATACTAAACACTGAATACCACAATAACAAACACGAAACACCTTTTAGCATTATACAGAACATAAAGTGTATATGTATATATCATACGCCAATTGCTGATATATAACATACAGCTGAAATGATGTTCGTCTACTAGGGGCACATTGACTAGAACTGTGCCAAGCAGCAGACTTGTGTCTTTGAGAGCAGACATGTCCTACCTGGTCTGCTAAGCCTGTGTCAACATGATACCACGAGTGGGTGGCAGCTATTCTTAGTAACACGGTGCCTGAGAGTCACCCTCTACATCACATGCACAAGCCTACTCCTCCCAGATCTATTAGTCAGGAGAGCCCAATTGAACTCATTGTGAACCTCTCTCCACCCTGGGAGAGGGGGAGCTGCGAGCTGTATGTCTAGCATGGCTGCTGGAAGAGGTTCCATCGTGGGCACACTCACTTTTTCCCCGGTATGTCAGACTTCCTCCGACAGACCACAGCGATGGTGCCGTCAGCCCCCATGTCCAACGTGATGTCCCACAGGAGCGAGTTACTGGGAGTCGCCGTGCGGAATGAAACCCCTTTCTTCACCATGGCTCTGGGAGGAAACAGAAGAGAAAGTCGACGTGAAGAAAGTATAAAAACGATTGGATTTGTTAACCACACACTGTACAATCAATTTAAAAATTCATATACATTCTGTACATTGTGCCATTGTATAGCTTGAATAAACAAGAATGAATACGGGAGATAAACACTAGCCTCATAAAATATAGATTTTAATTGATGCCTGGTAAAAAAACATCTGTGTTCTCGAGAGACCGTCAGCTGGACCTACATAGAATTAAAATGATGCCTGCCTCCAGTGTCCGAGGCCTTGCAACGCATCATTATACAGACTTAGGACCATAGTCAGTCAAGTAGCGTTTAAAGGATCGGTCCAGGCCCTGGGGATCGCTTTCAATAAACGGGGGAGGCCAAGGAGCCTTTGAGGCTGCGCGTGTCTAGTCCTCCCATGCTGGGCCACTCTGCTACAGTACGTGCCTATATTATTCATGCTGCACTAATAGCTCATTGGCCTGCTGGCCTGTCGTTTGGAAATACTGAAGAGCCTCCTGTGTATTGGAGGCATCTTGTGTAGTTGCTCCTTCTGTCCCGGTAGGCCAGGGACACAGTGCACAGACGCCTCTGGGAGAATACTAATGAGATGCTCTTTCCCGCGGTTAGAGGCCACGAAAGAGACATCAGACAGGAGCGAGGGTGCAGGCAGGTCAGAGACACACTGAAACATCAAAGCGTGGCGGAGGTGCGTCTTCGACACATTAACACCGCAACCTCCTTCCTGGCTGTAATCACCCTCAACTTCCATGACACTTGGGAGCGGGTTCTCTAATCTCTGAGAAGGCGCGCGTCAATCGTTTGCTCCTGCCTGTGACGGGAGAGAGAGAATATCATCTGGGGTGAGGTTTTTCGTTTTCATTTCTATCCAAAGCTCAGGGGTTTATCCCAGAATCTTCCAGATGAACCATGAGGCAGGAGGGAGAGCATTACAAGTGTCTGGGGAGCAGTAATCTGGGATGCTGATTGAACATCTATCCCAAGCACTCCTCTGGTAAGGACACAAGGGTAGGTCACTCACAGTCAACAACGCCCAACATCTTCACTTTCGGGACATTCGGAATTGACGTATTCGTGTGTGTGTGTGTATGTGGCACATGTCTGTGCTTACGCGTGCGTAGGAACAGCTGCACGCGGAACTCTACCAAGATGTAATGAGGAGGCCTGGTTGGACGGCTCAGGAGAGCACTAATCTTTGCATGGAGGTTGCTGTGGGGCAGCCACATGGCACAGAGAGCTGACCCAATGCCTTAGCCTTTAGCACTCTCCATATTTTCCCTACTCTATTCCCCCCCCCCATCTCCCTCTCTCCCTCTCTCCTACTGTCTCTCTCCCCTTCTCTCCTGCTCTGCATATCAACATACACACAGTAGCACGTGACGCGACACGCCGATGCATTCACACGGCCTCGATCTTGCACTTGCTTCTGTTCCAATCGGACAAAGCCCTCGCAAAGCTCCCAAGCGTTTGGTCCCTCAGGTACCGATGGACCAACGTTTATTTTTTTATCGGGTTTGGCCATTATTTTACCACGCACGTACCCCAGTGCGCTGCGTTTACACTCTCTGAAACGACCCACTCATTTCGACGCTGCGCTCCTTTAAAATAGGGGCACAATTCGACGTAAGCAGAAAGGAGAGCGGGCCATTGTGTTCCTGAGCCACGAGGAGCGTGTCTGAAGGTGACCCGGCCCTCTCCGTCCCGTCCAGTAGAGAGAGTGACGGGAGGGCGGGCGAGCGAGCGAGCGAGAGGGAGGAGAAGCAGGTCTATTGTTAGAGCGGTCCCAGGGGCCTGCGGAACGAGAGGCTCCAATGGGGGGGGGGGGGGGGGGGGAGGCGCACTGCGGGCTGGGAGGACCGGACAGGCCAGTGCCAGACATCAGGGCTGCTCTTTGATCAAGACGGGCGCCGGGGCTGCGAGAGAGGAATGAGAGGAGCTGGAGGTGATAGACTGGAAAAGGAACATAACCCTTTCCCATCCCATCTGTCCTTGACGGGAGCCCAGAGGGACCAGGAGGAGGTCAGCTTCGAGGCCTCGGCCAGCTCATGGTTACAGCTCATGGTTACAGCTCATGGTTACAGCTCATGGTTACAGCTCATGGTTACAGCTCATGGTTACAGCTCATGCATAGAGAGCGATGCATAGACAAAAGAATGATGTTCGCCAGGTTCCATGTGGTGTTTCCATAGAACCCCCCGCCCCCCACAAACCAACCGGTGCAGGTCATGTGACATTTAAATCTTTTAATGGATACACATCCGTAATCCGTTCATTCCCGATCCGTAACCTCTCCACCCCTGCCGGGATATTGTGATTTATTATGACAGGTCACAGTAGCTCTGACGACAGGCATGCATCGAGTCATAAGGTTACCTCTGGGGGGATTATTATTATTAATCTAGTAATGGCATTCTTAATACATTCACACCTGATAGCTCTTGGTATTTAGCAGGGTGGAGCGTAATTTCACTTATTAAAAGGGACAGAGACAAGATATTTATTTCCTCCCCCAGGTCCCCTTGGGGTTAAAGGAAACTCCTCCTATGATGGTGCAGGAGGGGGTTCCGGGCTGTGGGGGTAGTACACTGGTGGGGGTGGGGGAGAGCGGGGGGGGGGGGTGGGGCACCAGGGCAGGAGAGATGGATGGGTCTAAAGACTGGCGCTGACAGCGGGTGAGAAAAGCTGCTCTCAGGTACTGCTCCATCCATCTCCATTCTGATCAGCCGAGTCTGGAGTGGCACTGCAACCGTGAGAGTTTTTTGCATAGGGATTTTAGACACACATAAACACACGCGTGAGCGCGCGCGCACACACACACACACACACAGGAAGCCATGGCCTTCTTCACCTCTGTCCCACAAATTCTCGGCAGTCCTTGCCCCTTGGCCCTCTTGCAGTCGGTGATGGTCAGCTATTTAGCTTGTTTCCTCCCCCTCACACCCGCACCCCAACGACCCCCCTCACCCCCAGGTCTCTGGAAGTGTCTGCAGAAGCAAAAAAAATACAATTCTCCAAAGCAGCGTTGAAAAGAGGAACCCGTCAAAAAAGCCTGACATCAAAAAGGATGGTTTAATACGGAATACTTAATGAGATGAAACCCATTTCTTCGAGGGCAACAAACATCAGCGCCGTCCTGCGGCACTCCATCATCCAGGCTGATCCAGGCCCAGGAGAGCAGACACACACCTGCTCCACTGCTGTCTAGGAGACCTGATCATCCCACCCATCTACCCGCCAGCCCCTCTTTAGCGCCGGGCACACATCGCTGCTGGGAACCCTAACGTCGAACGCCAAACGCAATCGGAAACAGATGCAACCGTTAATTACGGAGAGTCAATACCCGTCGTTCAGCCTCTCTCTCGTCTGTCCTCAGCGACGTGACAGTCATACTTATGGGGAGGTGGAAGAGACTTTTAGGGGGGGCAACGTTCTAGCCAGATGGCCAGACAGAAACACGGTGACGCAGACCTGTTTGGTTAACCAGACGAAAGAGCCACCTCCACAGTCAGAGCTCGAGGCTGCTGTACTCAGCTGATAGTCTGGCTTATCACTTTTTAAATCAGTTTAATTCCTCGATGTGCTCTCTTTAAATAAAACACACGTTACAAGAGAAACCGTCCCCCCGTAAAGTGTGTCTGATATTATATCCCCAGGATTTAATCAAGCGATTTGAAACAGTGGCTCGCATGAGCTTTGGTGGTTTGCCAGCCAGCTTGCTAAGCACAGGCTGAACTAACAGTGAGCAACAGGAATACATGTGAGAGGTAATGGGAATACAGTTGATATGATCAGCGACAAAGCCGTCATGGAGAGCATCACCTTCGGGGGAGGGGGGAGGGCTTCACGAGGGATGCCAGTCTGGCTCCATCGTGTCCTTTCCTTCTGATCTCTGGGTCCCTTGTCACGCAGCACCGCCACCACCACCACCAGGATCATTATGCTGACGGCTGAGCATTAAGCATGGCTTAATGAGGCGTGAACGGTGATGGAACTTCACAGACAGCTGCTGAAGCCCACAACACAATGCAAACTCAGAAGAGCAGTATCATGACCAGGCTGGGGAGGGGGAGGGGGGGGGGGGGCGGGAGGAGAGGAGGGGGGAGGACGGCACACACAGACGCACACCTCGTGTGAGGAATAAGAACGATCGACTGTTTCCTTGTCCTGGACGTTCCTGGGACCGCGTGTGCAAAGAGAGACGGTGGGGGGCAAACATCAGCTAGAAGGTCATTTGAAAGGGGTTTGATACGTGGTAGTAATGAACACAGACACAATGGGGTCAGAGTGCAACACATCTTAGTTCCCGACACACAGTTTAGACTGTGCCACAGTGTTGAGAGCCAGGAACACCCGTCATCTAGACGACAAAGTCATCTTATTTCAATAAGTGCCCAGACCCTTTAGATGAGTTATTCCGGCAGATAAAGTACCAGTAATTGCCTGTTGACCATAAAGGTTAATCCCAGGTGTCAACTGAAAGCCTAGGTTGACCTCAGTGGACGTAGGAAAACAGAACAGGCCTGGCGCTGTGCACCTTGTAATAAAATGGACTCCTCAGAGCCTCCATGTGTGATAAATAAATAAACCATGGGCAGATTAATAATGAATGAAGACTGCCTGACCTCACAGGTTTGTTGGATGTCCCCCTTTCAAGGTAATGAAACTCCCCAGAGCCAGAGTGCAGTGCTCAGCTGGACGAGGTGGCATTAAAAGACCTTCCACAGAGGGGAACCTGCAAGGGGACACTCCCAACGAAAGCTGGGGCGACACCTTCCAGGAAGTTAGTACCACACTCCATTTTTCATCCAGATAGGATCCAACAGATAGTCTCAAAACGAAAAAGAATTCTTGTGACATCACAAGAAAAGGAGATTTTAGTTCCTCTCATGGATCATAAATCACTCGCAGACCAGAGGTAGTTACGGAGTAAGGATACCGCTGATCATACGTGCATACAACGCCATTTGTCTTTATTGTGCGGCAATAAAGGGCCGGCTTTCCATTTTCAAGGCCGGCTATCCATTCATTTGATGTGTGAAGTCTGGTTCTATTGGGCCTAGAGCTGTAAATAAGAATAATATACCCAACACAGGTGTAGGTGCCATTAATATGGTGAAAGTTAATAAAAATGGTCAATCGAAAACTACTGAGTACTGAGTAAGTGGCACTCAGTTCTTGAATGTCTCCACTGGAACATGGCTCACTCTGAGCAGTGTTAACACAAGGAACTGAAGGCAGACTGCCATTCCAGCACAAGACTGATCATGAGGCCTGAAAGCAGAGCATGGCATCTCTGCCATTCTCTGGGCAGAGAGAATGATTGATTCCTGGGAACTAACTGACATCAATCTGAAGATACGCGATCCACGACTCTGCCAGCTCAGTCTTATCTAGTTTAAAGAAAGCATAGGTCGATCCTCTTTGTCCACCGCACCATAAACCTCTCCCATAGTACACTAGCACCACACACCATTCAGCCTGAGTGAATCAGATGTCTAGCACTTGCACATGAATGTACATTTTTTCTGTTATCCAGTTTGCTGAAAGATTAGATTAAACCTGTATTATTAAGCTAAGTTTACACATGATTTGTATTTGTTCTAACATGAATAACCTACTGAATTTCCCAGAAGACATCTAACTTTGTATTTTCAGAGAACTGCTATAATCCAGGCTAAATCCCATTTCCTCCAATATTCTCGGATTTCTAACGAGACCGGATTTGTGCATGTTACCAGCCGTTTTACACCTGGGGATATTTAATACTGTCAGCGACCAATTACAATTCAAAACAAATCTCAAATGCTGGAAAACCACGTTTAATCTCACCTAAGGGTGAAGTTCTCCAGAGAGGAAGAGCTGGCCATGAGGATGTAGAACGTGGCGATATCTGTCTTCTTCAGGGGTTTAGAAGACGTCTGGATGACGATGGCATTGCCCAGTTTAAGGCGGGACAAGGACGCAGCACCCTTAGGCACCTGCAGGAGGCGCACACTCCCAATCCTCTGCATGGGGGTGACGGGGATGTAATCCGCCTGGGCCTGCTGCTCGAAGCCTCCCCAGCGGCCGCCGTCCCCAGAACTACACTTCCCAGAAGCCCCGGGCCGAGCCTGGTAGTAGAGCTCCACTATGTTGCCCTCCGACGGGTCGAGTCTCTCCCGGCTGGAGCTGCCCGCCCCAGGGCTGAACCAGCCGGACGCTGGCTCCAGCTCGGCCATGCAGGTGCCCCTCTGGCCCCCCATGGCACAGGAGCCCCTCACCTCCTGAGTCTGCCAGAAAGCGTAGACCATCACGCAGGGCAGCTCGTCCCGGAGCCCCTCCGCTCCCCTGTCCCAGTCCCTCCCAGCCACGTAGAACAACACTCGCACCCTGGGCACGGAGGAGTAGACCCTAGGGGTCAGCACAAACGACTGCACCTTCCAGTTGTAGGTGAACACCCCCGGGGCTCGGAAGAGCTGCACGGAATGCACCAGGTCCAGGGGCACGGGCTGCTCTGTGGACAGAGGACCGTGGCTGGCGTTCACCACGGGCGGGCGGCTGGCTCGGAGGATGACGAAGGGCTGCGTGTGCGTCTGCATGCTGGAGTTCCTCATGAAGTCCTGATTGGCCTCCTTCAGCAGGAAGTAGTCGGCGTCCCGGACCTGGTAGTTGACGGGGAGGAAGACCGGAAATCGCCCGGGATTCTTAGTGTTCTCTGATAGCTCCGGACTGTCCGAATCTGTAGAAAACAAGACAACGTTTTAACTGATTAGATAGGAGCTTTAATACAAACACGCAAAGGAGATGAGGAAAAAGGAGGTTTTGTGTCGTCATTCAGACACTGATGTACTGTTTTGTACATGAAATACATTGATAGCAAAGTGATAATACACTTGTAATTTCTTAGAATATGGAATTGAAGAGTTGTAGAGTACGCTAGTCCGATTGTGGACATTTCTAGGAACTAATATCTTAAAAAGTTGATGGATAAGATAATCGGCTAGATCGGGGTCATCAGAAAGTTTAGACCTTTTTACTTAATACCTCCCATGTACAATAAGCCTTTATAAATTGGAAGCCTTGATAGACGGTAAAATCCCATAAGAGTATTACTAGTTTGATGGAGAAGCTGTAGAATGACACAAGGATTGTGTGAACAGTGGGGCAGACTAATTAAATGTCCTTGATATCTGTCATCCAAAGAGAAACATGGTTGATAACGAGAGTGAGGACAGGAGCCATGAGGTGGAGGATGAGCGGCACGAAATGGCTGAAGAACAGGCCAGGTACTGACACAAACATGCCCCGACTACGATCATTGTTTTGCAGGCAAAAGCCTCTGGATTTGAATAGTCTCTGGTGACGGTCACTTTTCTATGGCAGCAATATGCAGCAATGAAACATCTGCATCCAGTAAGAAGGGCATAAATGATCACGGCGGCTTTAGCCCCATGGAATAATACCAACAATTCCTGTAATCAACGTTACATTTGCAGAAGGATCACCAAGCACATGAGCTTCCACGGCAGTCACTGCTTGGGCATTAGTTGTGGAGGCAACAGTTGGGTCTGTACTTTTGAACCGTTTTGCATGAGAATCTAGAGGAAACGACAGCATGAATGTTCTATGATCCGCCATAAAAGCCTAAGAGGTGTGTCGGTTTCTGAAAATGCGACAGACACAGAGTTCAGCAGGCCAACATCTACGCTGATTAAGCCTCCATTTTGATAGATTACACAGATTATGGTGGATGACCGGGGCCTGCCTGGGCAATCCGAAACTAATTAGCCTGCTAGGAAAGACGGGGGAAAAGTACACAAATGGTTAAACAATTACCAGAGATGATATCAGTTGGGGATGAAAACTGCTTATCGTAGCCAGACCCTTTTAGTCCAGACCCTTTTAGTCCAGTTTCAATGTATCCATTGATGAAACAACTACAATGTCATTCATTGTTCCAAAACTATATTTTAGTTTCACTTTTAATATATAGGATATTCAACTTTCCAAATCTGTAGAGGCACGGATGTTTGACATCCACTGGTTCATTATCACAAGATGCCAGAGAGTGTTGCTCATCTGTCTCCATACTTTTGATGGCGGTTTGTTTTTTTTCCCCCCCAGCGAGGCAGGCTTAGCGCTTTAGTAAATCTAGCTTGGCCCTGTCCCTCACGGACTGTGGGGTTGACAGGTCCCTACATCATCCCCTCGCCTGTTTTTATCACCAGCCAGCCACCTGGGACAGGGTCTGTGGAGAGACTGGCAAGGTTTACACAGGGAAACAGTTGATGTGTCATAGTCATGTCCACAACGTGCCACCCCATGGAAAAAAACAAAAACTAAAAAAACCCAGACGTGCATCTCAATCATGTTGCTTTGGAGGCTGGAGGGAAACTGTGTCTGATGCAGCGAGAGACACTCTTTACCCCCCCCCCCCCGCCCCCCGGCTCTGGCCAGTGACAGATGGGCTGATTAATAGCAGAGCTGGCAGAACCCTTGCAGCTGTGAACAAACACTGGATTTCCATCTCCAGGAGGGGCCTGTCTGCTACAGAGGGGACCACAGCACAGTACCTCATGGCTTCAGGCAGCACAGCTTTGAACAGGACACTGCACCAACAGCCATCTGGGTGGGGCTAGTCAAGTGGCCCTGTTCCACGCATCTCTTTAAATCCACAAGGATGACAGCACAGCTGCACCACATGCAGATACACTTCCATTGATGCCAGCCATCGCTGCCATTAAACACAGTACCTGTCTGAGCGGTAACAACTCAGCTCTATTGTTAAAGAGAGTCGTGCTGAGCTCCACCTAGTCTTACTGTGACTGTGCTCTCTCTCTCGGATGAGAACTCTACACTCATCTGAGAGAGAGAGAGAGAGAGAGAGAGACACAGAGAGAGAGACACAGAGAGAGAGACACAGAGAGAGAGAGAGAGAGAGAGAGAGAGAGAGAGAGACTTAATCCCTACACCAGCTGTTTCTGCCTCTCTCATCTTGGAGGGACCCTTAACTCTTTTCTGTCATAGGCCAACACAGACCAACACAGACCAATATCCTGGCATGCACACTCACTGTTCAAGTGCAATTTTCACCACAAATAATGTTGCAATCCACACCCATTCAATTGTTCAAGTGTTTCTTGCTTCGCTCTTATAATGAAGGATATCATCCAACGGACAAAACTTCATGAAATGAATTCCTGTTTAAATCCATATGCAAGGACAGGATTACATTTATATGCCTTCGATCAAATGCATTATCTTAATGGATTTCTGAGAACTGCTTTTCACTTTAAAACAGAGAAAGCCTGCAACGGCAAGCCATTCAATATCAATAATGTGGGAGCGTTTGGTGAAATTTTTTTTTTCCCCAAGAAACATTAGACCCACCCGTCAAAAAAGGAAATTAAGTATGTTTTCAATGCAAGTCAAAGACCTACAACACATAGGACCCAATGTGTGACAAAAGGCCTTGGGGCAGAATGAGACAATATGGATCAGAATATTTATTCAAAATGACAACCCAGACTTTGAATGGACATAATACGATCTACAAAACTGTCTCAGTTCCGATGCTTGGATAGTGTTCCAACAGCTAGCTAGCTGTAGTACAAGCTAGACTAATTCCAATGACTGTAGTTGGAAAGCTGTCAACTAAGCAGGGGAGGCATTCTGCTCAGCGTCTTTTGTTGTTGATAGGAAACAAAGGATTATCATCTGGAATCCTATTTTTTCCAGTGATATTTTCTCATTGCTAATCTTTTACTCATGGATTAATACAGATTTAACGACATACAGGACAAAACCTGACACTAACAAACTAGGATGCATGTCCTAAGAGAGTATATTGGAACCCTGGTCTAACAATCAGTGAAGCTTTTCAGTAGTGTACATTTTAAAAAACAATTTTCTTTCCTCCTTTGAATGTTCTTTAATAGATGGGTATACATATCAGGCTCGGCTTTTAAAAGTACTTTCCCTTCACCAGCTTCATGTCATATGTGGATAAGTCCCCGTCGATCCATTACCAAGTATAAATCAAGCAAGCAAGTTCAGAGAATTTGAATGTGCTTTAATGAACATCCCCCATATGTGTCTAACGGCTCGTGAGTGATGAGACTTCAAGCGACTGTGGCAGAGTCTGGCCCCAGATGCCTACACTGAAGCGTGCCGTAGAACGAAGCACCATGTGTGTGGCACCGCGCGACTTCCGGGGCTCCACTGTAGTGCAGTCGTTTCCTGCTCAGATCACAGATGATCCAACAGCCAGACACAGTTGTCAGTTTCGTCAATCGTGGCCAGACACAGACACACACACACACAAAACAGGGGAGTTGGCACACACACACACACACTCACACACCCACACACTTATTTTGCTTCCAGGCATGTATATGTCCTCTTCATCTGATACGAATCAAGCCCAGTGTACCCATCTGATGGGGCAGATCTGACCAAAGAGAGTAATTGGTCGTTTTTCCTGAGAAGGGACTCATCTTTTTATGTCACTGACGATTGCTACATAAAAGGATTTAAACATACAAATGAGATGATCCTTCAGGCCCATGCTGCAGAGGGGAGGGGCTGGAGGGGCTGGAGGGGCTGGAGGGGAGGAGGGGAGGAGGGCTGGACAGTTGCTTAGGCCTCTGTGGGGATTGGTAAGGATTGCTGCATCCAATGAGACTGCTAAAGCTGCTTTTCAAAATCTGTTTTATCAGGATTTCTCCGTTTTATCATCTCTTTATCCTGTCAGTTTATTCTAATTCAGGAGGGACCCTAGCCTGGAAATAGCCATCTCTGGGGCCGTCAAAAAGCTTTTCAATCGATGCCGTTGTGGTGTCACGTGGTGTTAGCCGGATTGCATTGTCATCCTACGATGTTGCTCCTCTGTGTGTGATTACCATTCAGATGCCAATCCAGACTATCACTGGTGTGATATGAATAACGCCATTTGTGTTCTGGTACATTGGACCAATTTATAGACTATTGCAATAATATAAATGGAATGGATTTTGTGGAATAGTGAAATGGCATGAGTGACTCATGACTCTTGAGTTGAAGTACTTCAAGATAATCCCTCCCATCAAACATTTATATACATAATAATAATAATAAAGTGTTGTGAACGTAAGTTAATTTAAATTCATCAATATGTTGTTAGATGGAGATGTGTTGCCATGGAACTCAAGCTTTTCCTGCGTGACACGCTATAGACTGGCATCCCAGCTAACTAATAGAAACAACATAGCGCCACAAAAGCCACTCGCTTCAAACCCTGATGATGTTCGACACTTTCAATTATATTATGTAATTGTACCCTAGGGTGAATACCTGAGCGCAGCTCTTAAAGTATGTTCACAGAATGCTACTCATTAAGTTATAGCCCTATTCCTTTAATTTGCCGACTAAGGACACAGGCTACCTATACTGATTAGATGCTGATATAAAAATAGTGGGCCATATTAAAGTGGAATCGAAGTATCAAGTATGTAATATTTTATAAGAAATAAAACGGGTTATTCTTGAATTTACAACAAACTAATTTAATTACTGAATTAAAGAATGTCCGCATCACTAAGGGTTACAATATTCATATGTGTTCATGCATTTCTTGTTGCTAATGTTGCTAATTTCATAATTAAATCAACATACCTTGCGTGAAAACTGTGACGATCGTCGCTAGAAATATCTGTAAAATCCTCCAGGTGTGAGAGTAAACGTTCATTTTGGCACTCGACGTGTCTCTCACTTTATTCCATTAATTTCCGAGTCTAGGAGTTGCAGCCTTCAACAACGTGAAGAAGGATATGTTCTGTCCATTTCTGCAACTTGTCTACTGTACAGAATCACACCTGTCACTCGGTAGTTTGCGTTGTCCGTAATGATATGAATGCATTGAGATCGATCCAGTTACTTCCTCCACGCGTAAAAGTCGAGCGTAAAAACGACTGGTCGTGCCTGGTGTGAAATCCAGTACTGTTAATGTGGGAAGCAACCTAGAAAGGTTTGTGAACTTTATCTTGGTCTTTATATCGCCATATTGACTATAATAAGTTTCCTCCAACGGTCCAATCAAACAAACTTCACCAGGATCAACGAAGTCCCCGTACACCAGTTTTCAACTTCGACCAACGTCGGGACACCGTCGCGATATTAAACGCCAGTTAACGGATCACTGCCTGCCTTGTGCGCAATCCTCGGGAAACTAAACCCATCATCTGTCACTAGTATACTCTGTTCGGTTAGAGAGCACGTCCCGTGAGGTCGCAACGGGATTTCAGAGTCGGTCGATTACACGCACGAGACGTCCAGGACTTCATTTAATTCCACAGTTCTTAAACATTAACTGCCTAAATAATGTTTACTAAATGCATCAATGCGTAATTAGCACGCTGACCCAGTGGGAAGTGATAATAGTCTATGCCACAAACAACTGAAGAATAGATTATTAAGGTGCATAATGTAATGACTTCGCGAAGCCGTGGTCGTTTTGACTAACTTAATGTTCGAAAGTAGGGGGGACGATATAAACATCAGACTTCTGCTCAGGGCCTAATTGTCTCACCTGTGATGCCCGTTTCAATTTGTACATTGGTAATTGGGTGCCTGCATTGTGTTTGTGACGGTCGGGGATGGAATTACAGTGCCCTCTGTTGGTTAAAGAAAATATAGAAACGCGGAAGAATGAGCATGAATCTGAGAGCCTACCTTGCAGGCAGTTACATCAGACATGATCATTGTTTTGGGGTGAAAAGCTTACACAGGTAAACCAGGAGATACATGAAAAATTAACTTGGAATTGGTGCTAATCTGAAGAGGTGTCTGACTCGGAAAGAATAAAATAAACAAAAAAAATCATCAAACATCTCAAAACATCTCATCGAATGTGTTATTTTAGAACGCCTTTCACCCAGCTTTTCTTGATCCCAAACACAATACCACCATGCGATTCTTCTAGTTTTCAGCAAAGAAGCATCCGCACAAACTGACACAGTCATCCTTCATGTCATTATTTTCCAACATGCAACAGGTGATTTATTATGTATCATTTCCGATATGCTCTGTTAAGATGCAACTCAACTAGCTCCTCCACAGAGACACACAGTTTCCTTTGGAAAATGTGAATTTGAAAAAAGCAATCGGTGGCCCAGTGTAGTCCCTGAGAGGATCAAACAAGCAGAGTCTGTGGCCATGGTAATGACTTCTGTAGCAGACTTCACAGGAACCAGAGTCCGGGGAAGTTGCCATGAGCTACCCTGAGCTGCACCTCTCCACTGCAGAGCTGAGATAAGCTGTTCTGGGGGGGGGGGGGGGGAGGCTGGGGCGGGGGCGGGGGGGGACTGGTGGGGGGGGGCTGTACGGCTCTACCTAGAGGGTCATTTAGATCCTCTCCTCTTTACCTGCTCACAGCGCCATGGAAACCGACAACACAAACTATTTACTGAGTCAACCTTAAATAACCCAGGGTATGAACATGTTGTTTTCAGTTTCTTTTTTTTTACCACACGATATGCCGACCCAAACACACTCAGAGACAACATCAACGCACAAGCACAAATACAATCTGGTCGTCGTGGTTTCCATCAGTGTTGTATTCTACCGGGTTCTTCCATTTAATTCAATCATCACAGACAGAAGCCAAAGGTGCGCTGTGGGTAACAAAACAAACACAATTCAAACGTGTGCAGTTAGAAAGAAGAGGGAAAACTGCAGGGACTGGGAAAAGCCTCAGGATAGGCACGTCGTGAGTCTCACTGTCATAGATGGATGTCATAGAGGGAGGAGAAGATCTCAGCCATGATGATGATACCAGCCCTAAGAGGGTGATGAATGTGACCGCCGTCAGGAAGAGAATGTGATTTGGATGTGTGTCGTTCTTCTTGTTGATGGATGAAGGAAGCTCTCGTCGTCCACCCACACACCTTGCTCCGGGGTTCATTGCTCTTATTCCCATTCTAATATCCGAGGGAAAAGCCTACACAGAACACATTTGCTACAGGAAGTGCTTGATTTCCACCTTCAAGTGTTGCGTTTCATGTCTTATCGTAAGACTGTCTCGGTGCGTCCGGGAGCTATTGGCATGAAATGAACAAATATTGGTCTTCACATATTGATTGTATGCGTGTTGGAGAGTAGCTTTGCTGCAGCTTGTTTGCTACTTCCTCGACTTATACAGGCCAGTTCACGAGAGGCAACCGCCTGTCCTCAGACTGGGTACCTCCAGACAGCTGAAGGAAGAGCTTGTTCACAATTCTTAATCTCCACTGTGTATGTTGGTGATGTGTGACTTCTCCCCTGGCGGCCCTCTAGTGTAATCTGCTGTTTGCTCCATTTTAAGCCCCAGTGTACCGAGGGTTAGGAGCCGGGACTACATGATGGGGACTGTCATGTCCACATCTATGAGAGTTGCCAGTGTGCCGCTAATCCCCCAGAGTAATCCCGTACTACAGAGAAATCATCCACACCATGGCAGCGGGACAAGGCCGCATTCCGCGGAGACGTTCGGAGAAATCCTCTCCCAGTCTGCTCCCGGGGGATGGGTCAAGACATGGAGAGATCTGGACCGCACGCACACTGTGACAGCTCCTGGTATGGATGTTAGCCTCCATTCCCCCCCCCCCCCCCCCCGTTAGAATGACCATAGCATGCTTGCTCGACGCAGGCATGTAACTTTCATATGATTTCATCATCCGTTTCAGTTTGAGAAACAATGAAACAGGGATGCAGAGGGGTCTCACGTTTGGGATATTTGGAGCCAGACTCGGGGACACAAAAACAGAGGAGAAGCAGAGGAGAATACAAAAAAAAAAAGGCCTTTCACAAAAAATGATTTCTCCGGATTAGGAGCGATTGATGACACATTTAACTGTGTCTGTATGTGTATCACGGGCTAGACTGACAACACAAGCTGGAAAACAAGCTGTGTCATCTCCCGACTTGTGGCCTGATTGTTCCCCCACATCACTCCATGGAAACAACGCCAAATGGAGCCATCATGACCAGGCTTATGTTTATGTAAGCCCTGTTGGCAGAATGACAGTTGAAACAGGAAAGCATGTCAGCCGTGCAGCACAGACTGACAGGACCGACAAGAGCAATAGAAGCTGGTGTTTCTCATGACAGTTACTGGCATATTGAGAAAGTCTTGACCCAAATTCGGCATCAACGCCAAGTGTGCTTGTACAGCTCTTGTAACCGCAGCTGAGGAATATGAAAGGGTTAGAGGTTCACAGATTAGAGGATAGGCAGGTTTGGTCTTGTTATTCAATCTGCTGAAGAGTTCCAACAGGTTGTTCAGCACAAGGGCGGTAGATGAGATGTTAATCCGTTGCTTTGAGCATCACCGTAATATCTCAGAGGAGGCGGTGATGAGATTGATCGGGGGAGGGGGAGGTCGCAGTGGATGTAAACTGAAACACCGTTGCTATGGGAATACAATGGGGGCCATGGAGCGCGGCCTTAGCACCACATACCCAAGGCAGAAAGTTGCCGAGGGCAACGATCAATAAAACATGAGAGCAATCTCCACACTGGGAGAAAGATGCTGGCAGGTACCTGGACTTCAGGCAGCCTGAACAGATTTCCCCTGTGAGTTGAAAGCATCACAGTAGCCCATTCGCCAAGGCTGGCAATCCAAGCTGCCCACAAACTGACTGCAGTTCCTGAAATAGCCCACCGAGATTGCCCAAAATTTCACCAGTCGGTCCTCGACCTCTGTCGAAGCTTATCAGCTCGAACAACAGACGTATGCTGCTGAAATATCCGCTCCTACACCTGTCCACCATCAGCCTGTCTCAGACAGCAGGGAGGAAGACATGCAGAGTTTGGGTTATTTTCGAAGTGTAACTTTCTTCACAAGCCCATCTCTGACACGTCATTTCGGATGACGGATGGATGCAGGGACGGGAGCAGCTGAGGCTAATGGCTGTAGAGCTTGGGATGTGATGTCTGCATCCGGAGTGTATTCCATCAGACTGCTCCAGGTTGTGAAACCGGGAGACAGATGAGAAGCTTATCCGTCACGCTCCAGGGGTGACAGGCAGCCATGATGAAGTGGAGCGGTGAGTGCTACCCGGCCACCCATGGAGATATGTGTGGATGCTTCGAAATTCCAACAACAGCAATATGTTCGACAGATGTTCACCGTTTGGATAGCAGGAGATTTCTGGACTGTTAACTACCTGCAATCTCACACTGCTGTCGACCTGTTGTCCTGAGTGCTGGAGTAGATGACTTCATTGGGTAATTGTTTACACTTACATATCTTTGTCGAAACAGACCCTCGTTTGTTTGAGGTTCTTTATTCTATTTTAGATACAAGAACAGTAGCAGTTTAGAGAGCCAACTTTCATTTTGACCACCAACTCCCAATTTTCAACAGTTGTTTTTGCCTAGATCAGATACAAACAGCTTCTGGAATTACCTGAAGAGTGCTGACTAGGTCCAGGGGATTATCTCCCCTCAGAACAGTTTTTTTTCATCTCCAGCGTTGCTTGAGCACAGACCAAAGGGTGGATATCAGAGCATGACGATCATTTCTGGATGTTTTTTGCATGCATGCTCACCCCCGCATTACCTGCTGGCTGTGTGGTTACTCATCCATATTATTAGATTTTTTTTTTCTCTTGGCACACAGGCTTGTGGGAACAGTCCCTGCACACTGCATTTGACAATTAGGAAAGTACCCTATGGACAGGACATGATGTTGTGTATGAGCTAAGTAATACACAAATCCTTCAAATGTGTTATAACGATTACAAACAATGAATAATCTCCACACATACGCACACACAAAGACACACAAAAACACAAACGTTCTTCGAAAATTAGATGAGCTGCTGAATTGCGACGAGTGGTTGAGTGTGTACTGCCATCTAGTGCCAAATCAATGCACTGCTATCACACTGACATTCCCTTACTGTAAAATATGACATCTGTCACGATACAAACACACACGTGGTCCTCGTGTGTGTGTATTCTTAGAGGTGCGCGGTCTTGCGGCTCTCTGATGTGGTGGTCACATGTGTCAGGCCTCAGCAATGAGTTCTGTATCCTCCATCAGCCCTGCTGTCCTACAAGGCTGGAGTGATAGATGTGGAGCAAGTGGAGCAAAGCTGAAAAGAAAGAGAGAGAGAGAGACAGAGAGAGAGAGAGAGAGAGAGAGAGAGAGAGAGAGAGAGAGAGAGAGAGAGAGAGAGAGAGAGAGAGAGAGAAAAAGAAAGAAAGAAACGTATCACTTCCGTGATCGATGGAGGACCAGGGGAGAGAGATGGAGCCAGAGTGGCATGCTGGGTCATCCATCAGCCAGCTGCCCGGCAGGAGCAGAGAATCCGAGGAGTGGGATCCAGATTGAAAGCCCCTCCTTGCCCATTATCCTCACAGACCATCACTCACGCTGCACAGCTCTTGTTTGGAAGTCCGGTTTGGGATCAGTGAGTGTGCTTGTGACAAGGACAGGGCGCAGAGCTATGCCGCTCGACCAACTGAGGAGGCAAGTCAATGATGTAGTCAGTGAAGGAATGGAGGATGAACTGCTGGCAGAAAGTACAGGGAGAGACGGAAGATTCACCAAGAGTGGACGACGCAGTCCACTGCTACTTGTAAGCATCTTGTGTGGAAGGGAGGGAGGGAGGGAGGGAGGGAGGGAGGGAGGCAGGCAGGCAGGCAGGCAGGCAGGCAGGCAGGCAGGCAGGCAGGAAGGAAGGAAGGAAGGAAGGAAGGAAGGAAGGAAGGAAGGAAGGAAGGAAGGAAGGAAGGAAGGAAGGAAGGAAGGAAGGAAGGAAGGAAGGAAGGAAGGAAGGAAGGAAGGAAGGAAGGAAGGAAGGAAGGAAGGAAGGAAGGAAGGAAGGAAGGAAGGAAGGAAGGAAGGAAGGAAGGAAGGAAGGAAGGAAGGAAGGAAGGAAGGAACATGGGCATGGGATTGTATCAAGGGGAGCTGACAGCTACGTACCACTGATCTGATGTGATTTATTTCCACACAGCCTGGGCTGTGGACAGTGCATGGGCAGGTCAATTTGGTGATGCAGAGGAGGAATCCTCTGATTGATAGAAGCTGGGGAGAACCATGTTGGCCACGCTCGGCTCCACCCCCATCAGGGCCCTGAAACGGACCATTAATACCCAGCACACACAGAGGGGCTGGGGGACGTCTCCTGTTCAGTGAGCCCAGGATGGCGCCCTCCATCTCTGCCAGGAGATTGCCTGCTGCTGGATAGAGTGCTGAAAGCAGTCATGCGCAGTCACTGGACAGACCAGGACAGAGAATTTCATTTTTCAGTGTCAACACATCCAGACAAGACTTACACTGCAAAAAAAAACAATCTATGATTACTTTGTTCAATACAAGCACAGCTGTGACGCTGGTTGCTTCTCATCCAAAAGATGCCTGTACAAAAACATACTATCAAAACACTAGATGGCGCTAAACCCCAGAATACAACTGGAGAATGGATCTAAAATCATACTTTATTTCCTCCACCTGCTACCAAATGGAGGGCTGGGTCTACTATAAAACATAGGAAGAAGGAGTGGTTCAGACACTCCAGATTCCCATCATCCTAACCACAGAGCAAACAGCCAGCCCCTCCCTCCTGGCTCCTCCCCCTCCTCCCCCCTCCTCCCCCTCCTCCCCCCTCCTGGCTCCTCCCCCCTCCTCCCCCCTCCTGGCTCCTCCCCCCTCCTCCCCCTCCTGGCTCCTCCCCCCCTCCTCCCCCTTCCCCCTGGCTCCCCCCCCCCTCCTGGCCCTCCTCCCCCCTCCTCCCCCTCCTGGCTCCTCCCTCTCCTCCCCCTTCCTCCCCCCTCCTGGCTCCTCCCCCTCCTCCCCCTGGCTCCTCCCCCCTGGCTCCTCCCCCCTGGCTCCTCCCCCCTTCTCCCTCAGCCCACGCGACGCTTCCCAGCCTTGCTCTGGCAGATCAAGCCACGCTGGTCGTCTGCCCAGCCCAGACCCTCAGAACTTTGGAGGTTTGATGTGGTCAAAGGGTTTCCTGTTGAGAAATCCCAGTGGCCCCCGGCCCTCAAGCCCTCAGCCTCCAAGCTCCCAGACCCTGGCCTCGACCCCAGCCCCAGCCCCAGCCCCAGCCCCAGCCCCAGCCCCAGCCCCAGCCCCAGCCCCAGCCCCAGCCCCAGCCCCAGCCCCAGCCTCGACCCCAGCCCCAGCCCCAGCCCCAGCCTCAGTTGCTTAGTTCCAAGTCCGTCTTTGTCCCTGGCATTCTCTTCCACCTCTCCACCTTTGCTTTTCTTCCCTTCATTCAGGCTCTGGGTACGGATTTAAGATCAGGATTAGGACCATATCTATCAGGATTCAGATACTCAGCATCTCTCCATCTCTCTATCTCTCTCCTCTCGTATATCTATCACCCCCATCACCCGGTGTGACGACAGACATCGAGCTATCCTCCAGCTAATCCTGTCTTTCATCCTGAGAGAGTGATTTATGAGCCTGAACACATAAGGTGATTTAACTTGGTGTCACGCTCAACTTCAGATAGGACATCTGTGTCCTTTCACTTGACTGAGTCTATTAACAAACAGAGGCACTTCAAAGGGTTATGTGTTTTCTTTCAGTTGAAAGGTTATTGGAAGAATGGCTTTCAGACATACATGATATGTGTACCTGGCAGTGAGCCCAGACACACAACTCCATCACTGTCGTTCATCACAGCACTCGAGTAATTCTCCAACATGCAACGTCACATAACATTGTTTGCCGTCATGGGCACAGACTCGTCGTCTGATGAATAACTTAAATAAATAATGTTTTCCTAATGATAATCTAATATATCCGTCCGTCTATGTGAAATACGCAAAACTCACTTTTTTAACCCAGCAACTGTGTTCATGTGCCCTTTGGGGTCCCGTACAGTAGAATGTCTTCCCACTAGGGGGCGCTGGAGAGCCAATTGCGCCATACACAGAGCAGCCTTGGAAGGGCACATTCCAGACAGACAGAGAGTGTGGCAGGAGGGAGTCCATCCCCAGAGCGCTACCTGACCTCTCTTTCCCCTCTGCTGCACACACCCTGTCAGCAGGTAAGGCCTTATCTTTACCCGGCTGAATTGAGGCATTGAGCACACACTTGCCCTTGTCATTATCTTGTACTTGGCTTTGTTTCCACGCTCCTTTCCACCTCTGGTGTTTCCTCTCCTGCGCTATTTGAACAGAGATAAGAGGACTACCGGCCGCCGGTCTCTTTCCCCTTCTGCTAGCTGTCTGTGAATGCAGCATTGTGTACAGTAGTTTGTCCAGGAAAAAAGGTCCTTGGTTTCACCATGACCTGATGTGTTTGCAGTGGCGGTGTGGAGCAAGGGGCTCCTCTGCGGTTCTTGCTCTCTGATCTTTTGTCGTGTGGATGGAAACGGCTCAAAAACAGGGCGGTCTCCGGATGATGAAGAGATAGTTTTATTTTTAAGTCCTCCTTCGGTGTCTGGGTCTCTTCTCCTGCGTTGACAGTCAGAAACCCAACAGTTGGACAGTTGGGTCAGGTGGCTGAGCGTTTAGGGAATCGGGCTACCCATCAGAAGGTTGCCGGTTCGATTCATGGCCAGGACGAAATGACGTTGTGTCCCTGGGCAAGGCACTTCACCCTACTTGCCTCGGGAGGAATGTCCCTGTACTTACTATAAGTCGCTCTGGATAAGAGCGTCTGCTAAATGACAAAATTAAATGTCAGCTGAGCACTTGGTCAAGAGCTGTAGCTTAAGTTTTACGTTCTCCTTTAAATGGGAGGCATTTAAACTGTCATTCTATCACACTGCACATTTAACCACATTGCCTTCAGATGTAGAAGGAATAGAGAAGACAGTGATGGAGGAAATCTCTGGTTAGAGAGGGACGTGGTGGGATTTCAAAGTCCTTTTTTGGAATAACAGTAAGAAGAGTAACATTTGGGGCATATGCTACCCATGAAATGAACCAGCGCATATCTGTCCATCATAAAGTTCTCACACGGAACTTGGAGTGACGGCGTTTGATTTTAATGCAAAGAGCATAATTTATGTAAGACGTTTGAATGGGTTTTTCTTTTTTTGTGGGAGGGGGGGTGGGGAGTAAGAATAGATTAAAGGAAGTTCCATGTTTGAGGACAAAAAAGTGCAAGCAGAGCGGTGTTCCTGGTCCCCCGAGGCTGAGCACAGGGTTGACAAACGGGGCAGTGGCACGTGGTGATTAGTTCAAGCCGTTTACCGAGCGATCAAACAATCGTGCCAATCAAGACCGTCCCCTGACTTTCCTTTATTATTTTTGGGGGGGTAAATATGAAAGGCCTCGTCAACTCAGTCACCTGCTTTGTGGCAGGTGGCTCTCGAGTCGAGGCTGGGCTGTTTCCCCGCAGCCCCGCCCTGAGAACATCAAACCCCTGCTGACAATAGGAGCCCAAGGTGATATAATGAGATGCACCGGCTCCTTTCAACTCTGTACGGAGCTTGAACACTCCCTGTCTTGTGTTTACACTCACTTCCCCTATCCGCGGTCGCCTGGACCATCACACCAGCGACCTATCTCCTGGGATAGCACCACTCGGGGTGGCCCCCTGGTCCGAAAGCAGTGGGCCAATGTCCCTACACGTCCCTGTTTGCCCTTCTCATGCGAGAGGACACAGAAGAGGCCAGCGCAGCCTTGTGACTTGGCGTCTGGTATTTCGGGAGGTGATGAAGGGTCCTATCAGAAGACTGGGGCCCACTGTGTAGAAGCATGTCGCCCGACCTCCCCTCTCTCTACATCAGTGGAGGCAGACACTCCTCTAGTCCACAGATAAAAACACTGAAACGCCCAGTGGTCGTACTGATGGCTTTCAACGGATCGCTCCTCCCAGACGCACCAACTAGGAGGAGGCACAGATGAAATCGTCATCTTTTTTTGTGGAGCGACGCTCGAAAGAGTTTCAGAGTTCTTGCCCGGAGATGTCGACACCCAACGTCCACACCTAGCCTACACCCTCAAAAAAACAAAAAGTCAAAATGCACAAAAAACCTACAACTGTTCTATCATTGACACACGCGTCTTTCAATGCCTACCACATACTGCACGCACACAAACAGAAGCAGGAACCAGGAGTCCGGAACAGGGACATTGCACACATCATACACACCATCACACCCTCAAAGCAAAGACTGTTCCCTCTGTCAGCATACAAAGTGTCTGCTTTCAAATCCATCCAGCTGCCATTCCTGCAACACAGTTGTACAGGTGGACTGATCATCTAATGTCCCCCTCTTTCTTTTCCTCTTTATCTCGCTTCTTCTGGAGTCTGAGGGTGCATGACATCCTGTTTTCAATGGCTGCAGCTTTACTTTGGATCTTACAGTGCTTAGTGTCTTTCTGTCTGTCTGTCTGTCTGTCTGTCTGTCTCACTGTCTGACTGCCTCTCTGCCTGTCTGCCCCCACTCCCTGCCTGTTTCTCTCTCCCTCCCTATCCGTCTGCCTGCATGCCTCCCTGTTTGCCTGCCTTCCTGGCTACTTCTCTCTTTCTCTCTCTCTTTCTCTCTCTCTCTGCCTGTCTGTCTGTTTATCTGTCTGCCTCACTGTTTGCTTGCCTTCCTGGCTACCTCTCTCTCTCTCAGTCTTTGCCTGTCTGTCTGTTTATCTGTCTGCCTCCCTGTTTGCCTGCCTTCCTGGCTACCTTTCTCTTTCTCTCTCTCTCTCTCTTTCTCTCTCTCTCTCTGCCTGTCTGTCTGTTTATCTGTCTGCCTCACTGTTTGCCTGCCTTCCTGGCTACCTCTCTCTCTCTCTCTCTCTCTCTCTCTCTCTCTCTCTGCCTGTCTGTTTATCTGTCTGCCTCCCTGTTTGCCTGTCCTCCTGGCTCTCTCTCTCTCTCTCTCTCTCTCTCTCTCTCTCTCTCTCTCTCTCTCTCTCTCTCTCTCTCTCTCTCTCTCTCTCTCTCTCTCTCTCTCTCTCTCTCTCTCTCTCTCTCTCTCTCTCTCTCTCTCTCTCTCTCTCTCTCTCTCTCTCTCTCTCTCTCTCTCTCTCTCTCTCTCTCTCTCTCTCTCTCTCTGCCTGTCTGTTTATCTGTCTGCCTCCCTGTTTGCCTGTCCTCCTGGCTCTCTCTCTCTCTCTCTCTCTCTCTCTCTCTCTCTCTCTCTCTCTCTCTCTCTCTCTCTCTCTCTCTCTCTCTCTCTCTCTCTCTCTCTCTCTCTCTCTCTCTCTCTCTCTCTCTCTCTCTCTCTCTCTCTCTCTCTCTCTCTCTCTCTCTCTCTCTCTCTCTCTCTCTCTCTCTCTCTCTCTCTCTCTCTCTCTCTCTCTCTCTCTCTCTCTCTCTCTCTCTCTCTCTCTCTCTCTCTCTCTCTCTCTCTCTGCCTGTCTGTCTGTCTGTCTGTTTATCTGTCTGCCTCCCTGTCCCTGTCTGTCTCTCTGCTTGCTTGCTGGAGAAAGAGGCGGGTATTGTTTTCATGACAGAGATCAATGGATGGGTGAATGTGCTTTAATTCTGCAGGGGCTCTTCTCCCAGGCTAATAAATGCAAGCCTCCCTGCTGACTGGGCTGTCGTGCTGAGCTCAGCGGGGGTAGGCCTTTTTGTGTTCCTGTGCCCAAATTATGGAACCATCAATACTCTCCCTGGAACCAGTCAATAGAAGCCCGCTTTGTGGCTGAGGGGAGACCAACTTCAAGGCTAATCTGAAAAAAGAGAGAGAGAGAAAAAAAAAAAAAACGCCTGACACATTTACCGAGTTAGATCGGAACACGCAAATACGTTCAGAGAAATATGTAGTCATATTCTGATGTATGTTAAAACCATCTTATGAAAGTGTAGATCATGGATCGTCCTGACCTTGTTGAATTATTCGTCCAGTAAAAGCTGAAGAATTGTACCTGAAGTAATAGATTAACACAGATTGGCATATTTTTGTATACTTACACAGGGTATCCATGGAGTGCTTGAGAGATAACAATTAAAGTACTGCAACATGCAAAGTAATTTTTTACATAAAAAAAACGAATGTTCTATATGTGCTGTGTGAACTGAGGTGTGTCAATTTGTTACAATAAATAGTTGTTCAAGTTAATCTCAGATGTTATCCAATCGTAAAATAAACCAACTCCAACTTATTATGTGTTCACTTCATTTGCTGTGCCTTGCCTTGCCCAAGTGAACTTCTTATTCATGAGACCAATTTCACCTTCATGGACTGATGAGCATAACAGAAAGTTTACAATGAGAGGATAATCCTCTCATTTATTGTAGATTGGAAATACAGAACACACTGGATACACTTGTGATACACTGTCTAATCTTTTTATATCATGGTTGTGCATAAGGGCATATACTGTCAAATCAAAAAACTATAGTGTTTTGTGGCAGAACTTTGAACCAGACGTCACACATGACTTCCAATACAGCAAGTGGATGAAGTGAATTATTAAGCATCCAGCTTCAAACAGCTTGTAAAATTCTGTCCCCTTCAAAAACTGAAACTTTTTTTTTCTCTCTCTCTCTCTCTCTCTCTCTCTCTCTCTCTCTCTCTCTCTCTCTCTCTCTCTCTCTCTCTCTCTCTCTCTCTCTCTCTCTCTCTCTCTCTCTCCCTCTCTCCCTCTCTCCCTCTCTCTCTCTCTCTCTCTCTCTCTCTCTCTCTCTCTCTCTGTCTCTCTCTCTCTCTCTCTCTGACTCTCTGTCTCTCCTATCTCCCCATCTCTCTCTCTCTCGTTCTCCTTTTCTCTCCCTTTTTTTGTGTTTCTTTTCTCCAGCATCAAGTTGTCTCCAGGTTTTTCAAACGGGGTTGAAAAATAAGAGTTCCCTCAGCTTGCGAGCGCACTCAAAGGGCGCCTTCTTCAGATGTGCCACCTTGCAGCATGGTGGCGTCGGTGCAGGAGAAGGATAATTCAGATATGCTAATGGAGCAGCGGGGTAGCTCCGAGCACGGCTTACCCTGCTTTAAATAGACAGCTGCCTTCTCTCCTTTCTTTTCATGCCCTCCCTCTCTCACCCTCCCTCTCTCATTCCCACTCTACATTAATAGCAGGTTGAAATTTAATAACCATTTAATTTCTACTAATTAGATAGAGAGAGTAATTAGCCGTGCATGTGTAACGCTAGCTTGTGAAATGGCATTGGACAAAACAAAAAAAAGTGCAGAGTTTGGGGACTTGTTAAACAGGGCCCGGCTCAGGCTGGACGGATGTCATGATATCATGCTGGATGCAGAGAGCCGGAGACAATGGAGGCAGTGCCTGGTGCCCCTCCCCTTGGAGGGGAGGCCCAGAGTGTCAGAGGCAGCCTCTGAGCCTCCATCCAGCTATCTATTCTCTCCACCCAGAGCCATGCTGCGCAGGAATCCTGGGTGATAGGGTTTCTCTCAGAGGCCCTTGTAGTCAGTCGTAAATCGGAGGGGATCCCGCCTGGCCCCTCTCCCTCGCCCCCTAACCCTGGCTCCAGCTGGCAGGGGGCGATTGTTGGGGAGCCGAGGTCACGGCAGGGTCGCTCTCTGTGGCGCTTCTTAACTGCCCTGGTCCTTTTTTTTTCTTCTTCGCTCCCTCTTCTCTCCACCTCTCCCCCTCTCTTCTCTCCACCTCTCCCCCTCTCTTCTCTCCACCTCTCCCCCTCTCTTCTCTCCACCTCTCCCCCTCTCTTCTCTCCACCTCTCCCCCTCTCTTCTCTCCACCTCTCCCCCTCTCTTCTCTCCACCTCTCCCCCTCTCTTCTCTCCACCTCTCCCCCTCTCTTCTCTCCACCTCTCCCCCTCTCTTCTCTCCACCTCTCCCCCTCTCTTCTCTCCACCTCTCCCCCTCTCTTCTCTCCACCTCTCCCCCTCTCTTCTCTCCACCTCTCCCCCTCTCTTCTCTCCACCTCTCCCCCTCTCTTCTCTCCACCTCTCCCCCTCTCTTCTCTCCACCTCTCCCCCTCTCTTCTCTCCCCATCTCCCCCTCTCTTCTCTCCCCATCTCCCCCTCTCTTCTCTCCACCTCTCCCCCTCTCTTCTCTCCACCTCTCCCCATCTCCCCCTCTCTTCTCTCCACCTCTCCCCATCTCTTCTCTCCACCTCTCCCCCTCTCTTCTCTCCACCTCTCACCCCCTCTTCTCTCCACCTCTCCCCCTCTCTTCTCTCCCCATCTCCCCCTCTCTTCCTTTGGCCCCCTGGCTGAGGTTGCTAGGGCTTGGTATTTGGGTTTTTAAGACCATGTTGTAATTACAGAGGAGTCTTGGGTCCCCCCCCCCCCCCATGCTGTCTATGGGCTTCTCTCTGCAGTTTTATCACTCCTGATTGGAGGTTGGGAAGCCGGACTGCCCCCCCCCCCCACGTCCACCCCACCATCCCAGGCCTGGCTGCCCCCCTGGTTCCCTGAGCACACACAGAGTTGATCCACTCACATGGACTAACCTTTCCAGAGGGAGGGGGACCGGAGAGGCCTCTCAGCAAAGAAGGGAGGATGACAGGGGGGGAGCGCCTGGGGTCACAAGGGGAATAGAAACATCACTTTCAGTCGAAGCGGAGACCGATTTATTTCCAAATTCTCCAACATCTTGAAATCTGGGGAAAGAAACAACTGGTTGTTACAGAACGACATGAACTGATGAGTTAGGTAAAAAAATAAAATACACGTGTGTAGAGAGTAGTGGATGGTTTAGGGTCCATCTTTCTCCGTTGTGGTTCTCACGGCCGCCCGGTGCTTCCTAGTGTTTAGGAAACAAGCCTCTGTTAACAGAGTCACGCTACAGCGCACATCAGATACCATGGGAGAGGCCCTGCTATGGGAGACCAGCAGCCTCCAAACATCTGGGCCAATAAAACAATCAGGAACAAACAGACACAGTAAAAACAGTTCCACTATGAAAACAATGATGCCATGACGACAACAAACAGACAGCCCTCAAAAGAGTTTGATCTCAAGATCTACAGTGAGGACGACAAAGGCAATAATGTCTGTTTATACAAAAATAGCCTCATTAACAAACAAATGCTTTAAACAGGTGCGGGAGTACGGTCAAGAAAATACATTATATACTGTGCCTCAGATGAAAGTTTCTTGGGTCAATACAGCAGCATGTATTTACCCAAGTCAAACATGAGCTGAACTGAGTTAGAGGTAATTAGCAGAGTCAAGGAGACACACTTCCTCCAAGTCTGATACAGTATCTTGTGGACAGTCTCAACAGCAGGCTGTAATCTTCACGTGGAAACGATTGAACAGGCCGTCCCTTTTTAGTCTGCATCAAACTAACCCCATCAAAATGACCTCGCAAACAGAGAAGCACGTGATACTTTTTTTTTTTTCGCGTAAGATTTTCGAGTTTCACCGAACACGTATCAAAGGGGGAGAAAAAGAGGCCTAAAATATCACAAACACACAAAACTACGCGTGAAGAGCCTGGCCCTGATAGCCGTGTGCCGTGTCTTTCATGTGGATGGAGACGGGCCACAAACTAAAGCTATTGTTTTCAGTGAAATAAGACGTGGGCATGGTAGAGCCATTGTTCTATTTCCATCTGTCTGAGTGTCTTCTGTTGTGTGTTGGCACTGTCCCCAGCGCAGGACGGACTTCTGACAAACAGCATCTGCACCAGGGACACCACTTCCTCCCATGGGAGGGACGCAGGAACAAACCCAATATAATCCCTTCAAATAAACAGGATGGCATTAATTGTCTGCCCCATCAGTTGAAGTGTGTTCCTGAGATCTCTTTGAGAATTCAATAAATCATTTAAAAAGGCTTGACTCGGAGGGTGCCAGTGATGGGAGATAATGGCTCTGGCGTCGAACTAAAGTAACCCTTTTTACCCGTCTTTACAGGACAACAATCCCCTCTTCGTTGGCTGGGTGGCTAAAGGTAGGATGAGACTATGAAAGAGATAGGAGATGAGGCTATAGGAGTCAGTGATTAGAAAACAAACAGACCTGCATTGTAACTGTCCCAATCACACCCACAACTAACAAGTAACTGTAAGAGACCACTAACCATATAAAAGAGCCTGATGAACAAGGAACTTTGCGACAGAGTAAGCTTAGCCGGCTCGTGTCATGTCAACAACACCACTAGTAAACAAATACCTTGCAAAGTGCTAAGCTAACAACACCAGAAGATGTCCTTTGCTCCTTGTAGGTGAGGTCAGGTGGGGTGGGGGCACTTCCTCCCCAGCGTTAGTGGGTCTGTCTGATTTGACACGGTTACCGTGACAGTTTAACTCACGGTTACCGACAGTTTAACTCACGGTTACCGTGACAGTTTAACTCACGGTTACCGTGACAGTTTAACTCACAGTTACCGTGACAGTTTAACTCACGGTTACCGTGACAGTTTAACTCACGGTTACTGTGACAGTTTAACTGCCGCTCCTCAGCAGATCACAGTAGCTGTAATGGCGGCATGAAAGCACCTCACCAAAAGGTGCTCATGGAAACGTCCCGAACCTAACGGAGACACATTCCTCTCTGTTACAAAAACTGTATGTTGGGAGGAAGACCATCGTGTGTGGGAGGGAATGAGGGGGGGGGGGGGGGGGGGTTGAAACAGAGAGGGCAAGGGGAAGGCTTTTTTTGCCCCAGACACACAGCACAGGGTCAGGGTTGTGAAAACACGCCCCGTCCTTCCCAGCCAGGCCTGGAGGAGGACAGGGGACCAAGGTGTCACTCACCACAGGAGAGACGCCAGCCAGGCTATCATGTGGCCGAGGAGACCGACGCAGAGTGTTGTCTTTCACTCCTGTTGGCCTGTTTGAACTTCAGTGGGACGTCCTCCGCCACCTTGTTCAGACAGCTAACAGTCTGCTCCATCCACTCCTACCTGGACTGTCAGCACTCCCTGACACGCTGTTCAAAGGGGACGACAGAAGTTGTGTTGTGCTCCTTTTGGTCTCTCTCAGGAGACTGAAAGCTAAGATTTAACTCAACATCTGTAGAGGTGAGATGAAACAGAATAATAATTGGATGCAATCATGCGAAACTCTGCAGTCCTCCTAGTCAAGTTCCATGCACACCTGAAGGCAATTGTAGTTCGGCGTCAACCCTTTTCAGGAAACTGTTTGCGTGGCTACAAGGAAAAAATGTGAGCATCTCGAACATTATTACAGTTTTATTTTACATTTATAATACGGGTGGTTTAAATCAAACATTCTGACTGGTTGAGAGTGAGTCACGGGGTGTGCTTTATTGAGCATAAAGTACTGTACGCCCAGAGAATGCTCTGGTATTACTTATTATATAAAAGGTGCAGTACCATATGGCCTCAAAATGCTCATATTCTCAAGTCTTCCTACACCATGAGCTGTATCTAACATGTATTATTAGATCTTTAGTAGGTCACATGAAAAACTGAGTATGTTCAAAGCTGAGCCCTTCCTTCGGCTGTCACGCTCAAACAATGCGTACTGTGTGAATATCAACACAGACACAATACAATGTTTGAATGTTCACGGCACCTACTTTATTTAGCCTCAGTATGTGAATGGATATGAGAGACAACACCCTTCAAATGACTCCAACAAAAGATGTTTGTATATGTGTGTGTGTGAGAGAGAGAGAGAGAGAGAGAGAGAGAGAGAGAGAGAGAGAGAGAGAGAGAGAGAGAGGCAGAAGCATAAAGAAGAGTGGATAAATAAACCAATAGAAAGAGAGCAGGAGAAATGAACCAATCGAAAGAGAGGAGTAGGTCTTGTCTCCTGCATTGTTTAATCAGAGGGAAAACAGCCTTTCCCTCAAGATCCTTTTATCCCTGAGTTCAAATCTTGCATCCACATAATGTGGCATTTCTAACCGCTCTGGAGAGGACACAACACACTATGTAGAAAGCTGTACTCTGCAGTATCAATAATGAATTATACTTACCATAGCAGGTAGGTACCTCAAGGATATAGCAGTCATCGAACAGCCTTGAATATTTTGTCCAAATAATTGATTCATCCTTCAATGAATAATTGATTCATTTGTTTCAGTTAACACCAACACTTTATTAAAACCTCACCAACAGTACTGACAAAGCATTTAGAGAGAGCAGCAAAACAATCATGTTGTTCAGTCTGGCAAAGTGAGAAAACAAATTAGAAACCTGGGAATTTCTGTTGTATTACAGTTTCTAACAAACATTTCTAACCGTGTTCATCCAGGTATCCTGTAACCAGAAGTTTTGTGTCGAGATATCTTAGAGCTGCGATGCTCCATGTCTCTCAGGTGCCAGTACAGCCGCATACTTTTAGGAAATCATTTAAATGCCGTTGCACCTTGAGGTTATACTGTTGCAGGGTAATTCCCCCCCCCCCCAAAATGGACCACAAGCTCTGTCATGCACACAATCCTGTGTTCTGGGGAGGAGAATGACATGTTATTTAGGCCTGTTTTGATATCTGAGCCTGAGGAATGCCTGAAGATACAGAAGTCCCTCTGTGTGAGACGGAAGCTCAGTAGATGAGGTCAAATTGCTCACAGCTATGAAACAATATCTGAAACAGATTAAAAGGCATTTTCCTCAGCTTGATTCATGTTCCTTTCAGCTAGCCCAGGTGTTATAACTTACAAGAGAAAGGTGGAGAGGGCATGAGAGAAAAAAGAAGCGCGTGTGTGTCAGTGTGTGTGAGTGTGTTTTAGACATATGCATGTAACATATACAACAAGTAAGGTCCTCCTCACGCCTCCACCAAACGAGACAGCATACACAAGCAGTATTTACACAATACCAAAAGGAACTTTCCAGAAACAACCAGACACTGTTGCAAACAAACAGCATGAGGTCGGGGAACCATCGGCAGGGGGTAGGAGGTTTAGGAGGAGAGCAGTGTCTAACGACGTTCTGTTCATGTTGATCACAGTCCAGGACTAGATTGTTCCAGCTTGTTCTCATACCTGTTCAGGTTTCACAGCGAGCCCCCCCCCCCTCCTCCTCCTCCTCCTCCTCCCATCCTCAACCCCCGCAGACTTCAAAAGCATCCCAGAATTCTTCACTCATCCCTTCACACCTTGAAGACAACCCGCCGTGTCAGCACAGCGCTAAATTACCCATAATTATCCAGATTGAAGATCCACCTAACAAAGGCATTTTTATTTGGTGTTGTATGATGACTGTAACATTGGGTTCAAGTTGAACTCTTTTTAATTAAATCTGTCATCTTTCTAAAATGAAGTTATCTGCTGCACAGCATTGAGAAGATTTCAGTGGAGCGTGTTCCTGTGTACTCTACTTAAGCAGAGTTAAGCAGAAACGCTGCCAAAGAAAACGTCTGCAAAACGCGGACTTCAATGTCCTCGCAAATCTAAACAAACTTCAGTGAGACAGACTCCACATGTGGTTCGTTGAAAGAGAATGCCACGCCTTGGGTGAAAAGACAAAAGTAGAATATAGCAGCCAGCAGCAATGGCGGATTCCTCCACAATATTGTGAACCATTTCAAAATTGAAATGATACAGACAGATGTATTTCATGATGTACATGTGCACAAATTTCAAGGTAATTGGAACAATGGCTGATTTTAAGGTATTATTTTAAATTCTTCACAAATTGTCACTCACAAAAGCAATGCTGCGGACACTATGGGTTCTCGAGACTGTTCGGTTTCCCATGAGCAATAAAGGCATGCATGCCAATTTCAGACATTTTGGCCTGATGGGGTCAAAACACCTTCCTTTTGAAAGTGACAAATACCACTCCAATTATCGGGCGACATATACTAGAATACACTAGATGAATAACAATAAGAACATAAACACAACAGGCTTCGTCCTGACGGAGGAATAAATAAAAAAAACGTGGTTGGCTCAACTGAACCTCCTGTCTTAACAAAATCACAAAAATCCTGCCAAAAACGCAAGACAAGGCTAAAATGTTTGCAAAAGATCATAGTCACACTTAAATGTTGTACGCTTTGCTTAGCGTGTTGTAGTAAACAGAGTGAATTGACTTGCACCTGCAAATCTGTCTGATTGAGACATCAAAACTCTGGCCAAAGGGACCCTGACACCGACGGGACGAGAGTGAGTACGAATCGAATCACTCTCAAAGGCGATCGCTCTCAGCTTGAAACCTGTTCAGGCCTCCTCCTCGTTATGGCTGTGTTTGTTGTCATCGATATTCATTTCCTTCCTCCCCTGCAGCCAGCAGAAGTCTCCCTTCGTCTCCACGGCGCCCAGCCCAGCCAGCACAGTCCCATGGAGGGCAGCGAAGGGATGGAAATCAATAGAGAAAATACATGGCTGCAGGCTCACACATTTTTATCTGGCTTTGAACGAGTCAGCTTTAATTTTGGCTTTGATCTCAATTTGCTGCTTTGGGATGGCTTGGCTGCACAATGAAGACTGAACCAGGATTTTCCCGTAAAAGACGCACTAAACCAGAGTCGGTCTCCTGCTTGTGGGAGTCAGTGTTCCATATTGGTGGAAGGAACAAAAAGGGACTCATCCATGAATCCCCAAAAAAATAATTATCGAACCACAACAGGACTGGAGCGTATTAAAACACGCCAGATACACACAGCTCAGCAAACAGGCGGCAGATTATCAATCTTGCACATTCCTGTGATTCACTTGGAGTCCATTGTAGGGTTTTAGAGCCGATCCGACCAAATGGTTAAACAATGTTAGCGTGGGGCTTGAATAAAGAGCTCCTCAGCGCTGCTGACAGAGAGGGCTCTATGCTGTGTTGGAAGTAACAGGTTGACAAGAAGCACAGCTGGCCATGTTCTCACTGCCCTGCCAAGGCTCTGCTCAAGCCCTCCACCCCGACCACCACACGCCCTCCATCCCCCTCTCTCACACATACACACACACAAACACACACACACACCCACACACACACACACAGCCCAAAGACCATTGTAGGAGTGGAACCAATGGATGAGGGATATTATGAAATCACCTAAGGGTCTAGTTAAAAAATGGCCGCCCTTTGCTCACCCCTTTCTGAATCCGTGTGTTCTGAGGAGGGGGGAGTTGTTTGTGAATTTGTTTCTCTTTCTGAGAGCAGAGACAAAAGGCTAGGATAAAGGTCCTGGCAGAGAAAAGACCAGCGCCTTTCTGGGGAGAAAGGGAAGGGTCTAATCTAATTTGGTTGGAGGATGTGTGTGTCTGTGTCTGTGTGTGTGTGTGTGTGTGTGTATTACACTGTGCTGCACAGTGTAAGGGGACTGTGGGAATGGTGCAGGAGGGCTGTGGTGTTGAATGGAGCCCCAAGGGCCAAAAGCAGTGGGGAGTCTCCCCAGACACGCTGATTCCAGGCCGGCCACTCAAAGAGGGATTAGAACAGAGAAGGCCTTCCTGATTAGCAATTCAGACTGAAGTTTCCCCACAAGGACTCTGGGTAATATTTCCATCAATTCTCTTCCAGTGGGAGCATTATGTTGTTTACTCTCAGTTTGAGCGTTTTCCTTCTCACACTTCGCCACCCCCCCCCCCCACCCCGCCCCATCTCCCCACACGCAACCCAAACTGTAATGTCCGATATGGTCATGGTAACTGTGTTGAAAAGTGAATGAAGTCTCAAGTCAAATGTTCCCACTGGATCTAAAATGACTTCCCAAACAAAAATGTGTTTTGCAAGCGGTTGAGCGGAACTGTTTTGGTTTCGTCGCTTCGTCTCGAGCTGGTGGGAAGTGGATGCCTCCCCCCCCCGCCTCTCCCCGCCGTTAAACGACCACCACTTCAAAGGAAGAGGGATGTCAGAACAAAGGACTAAACTAATATTGCCCTATCGTGGGAGACCCAAAACCACATCGGATTTGATACTTAACAAATGTGATTCATTATTGGGACAGTGTGTTTATAGCAGGGCCGTCACAGGGCGGATGAGAATTCTCGACTCGTGTGAACGAATCTTTCATCATCATACTGAATACTAATCCACACAGTAAACACGGGCAGTGAGGTGGTAATAGCTTGTTGACTTCCTTAATCATCCTTCATGCTTAGTGGCTGTTGTCAGTGACCAAGAGCACAGTCATATTAGGGTGTTAAGACTCTTAAATGGTTTCTCATTTGACAGAGATAAAGACAACTTTTGTAAAGCCGCGGAAAGAAGAAGGGTTGGACAAATTAGCCCTCATTAATTAGTTATTTTTATTGAACCATTAAAACCATATGTGCAAAGACTATGGGTGGCTTTGATGTAAGCGAGGCTCTTAAATTATTAATTGCCAGATTCATATGCATTTCCTCAAAACGTCTGACCCTTCACTAAATCGGCTCTCTTATTAAAGCACCAGCTTTTAATATTAGACAAGGAAATAAGGCCATGCTTTTTGTGGATTTTTCTTGACAACGTTAACACGAGATTCTCAAATTGCACAGCTCATTCCGTCACACTCAAAAAATATAATTTTGTCACACGCCACACACCATTTTAGTTGTCACATCTTTGATAAAAAAATTTTTTTAAATAACATTACTTAAATACTGCTGCAAAAAGAGTGGTTTTAATTTAAGGCAACCAAACCCAAAGACAAAATTGAGAAAATTCATAAAATAGATCCGAATGTATTATTCGGAGCTGGCTAAACCCAAAAACCAAGCTTCACAACCACTGAATGGTTGTGATCAGAAGGGTGAAGAGGAGTCCTAGACAATACACACGGCATGTGGATAAATAGTGTCACCTCCAACAGAGAGTGTTGTTTCTGTGTATTGTGGCCCCTGAATGAGAAGAGGAGGCCCTTGGTTAAGAAGATTATAGCCGTACCCCACCCGTACGTTTAATCAACATGCCCTTTCAGCTCGGGTAACAATATGAAACATGTCTGAAACGCCCCTCTCACCTCACCCCCCTCTCTTCCTTGGCATACCTCACATGTTGTAACAGACCGGACTGCAACAAGAACCACACACGTGAGGTCAGTCAGTGGAATTTACAGATTGATGTTAGATAATGAAACAAAATTCCACAAAGACTATTAATTGTATTTTTAAAAATCAGAGGATGTTGTCTGTTTCAGAAGTATCACTATCATTCTGGCACGTGATAATGATCTCATTTGAGACTTTTTAGGACAAAAGCGACAAATTCCTTCAGAAAATAGCTAATTTGATTTCTGTTCATTTAAACTTATCAAAATTCCCACAAGGACCAAAAGAGCTTTCTTTTTTCACCCTTGGTTTCTTTCATCCGTGGTTAAATATGTAAATAAAATGTCTAAAGTCATTCTTCAAAGGGGAACAAAAGAAAAAAGAGGGCTCAGGGAAAAGACAGCCATAAAATTCCTCCGATTCTCCATAACATTAGCCAGAGGGGGGCCAGCTTCCAGTCAGAGTCTAGCAGCAGGGGAGCCCGCGCCCTCCATAGAATCACACATCTCAAATCCCACACACACAAAAAAATAAAATATCTTTTCAGCTCCAGCCATCAAAGGGCTCCTTTTCACTTTATTAGTTACAGAATTATCTCACAGTTGCTGATTTCTCAGAGATGGAACTGCACTGCTTGCTTTATAGTGTTGTTGTGGACAGAAAGATGAGATCAAGTTGATGTATGTCTGTATGTGTGTGTGTGTGCGCGTACAGTATCTGTGTGTGCGTCTGCATGCGTGTGAGCAAGCTATGAGAGGCGGGACGCGTGGGGGGAGGTTGGTAGGGAGGAAAAAATACATCTGAGAAACAGTAGTAAGGCTAAGGCTACAGATGCTAAAGATCGAACGTCCACAATTCCTCTTCTTTTCTTCTCCCTTTCAAAGAGATATAATCACGACCAGCGAAGCCATCACAAAAAAGAGAAAGAGGGGGAGAGAGCAGACAGGAGATAGCAGGAACAAAGGTGAAAGATCACAACCAACCTGAAGAGTGTGTACTCTTATTAGGCAACGTGACAATGCTATCTTGTCGGTGTGTCATGAAACAACAGCTGTAGAGAATGAGGATGGATGTTTTGCTTTAGAATGTGCCAGAAGGGGGTTTCTTGAACGCCGGGTGATCAGAAAGAGAAGCAAGCACGACTCCCACGGCCTGGGGAACATAAACATATCAAATCATTTATCTCAACATTAGAACTGTCACCTTTTTCTACTACCAGCATCAGTTACAATTGTAGGATCCCTAAGAGGAAGGGAGACTGATCGGGCCTGTGAGCTGTTCTGTTTGCCAAAGCCATTGTGAGAGGGTAAAAAAACACGAAGCATTAGAGTAGTAAGTGTCCCTGTCTGCAGTAAATCCCATTGAAACATGTGTCTGGTAGACAGCTAGCTAACAGGTATGTGCATGTAGATCGTAAAGGGGAGGGCATTGTGTTTATAATGAACGTATTCATATCCTGCTTGTATTCATGTTCATGTGCATCCCGTTGAGCAGCGACAGCTGAAATGACACCAGAGAGATATGCAAGGCTAAACCATTTAGACACGCTGGTGCCATCTCATCTGGCATGGGCACATTTCTTAAATACTTTTAAAAGCATTTTTTTTTTTTTTTTTTACTCTTGTAAAAGAACATGTACTAAAAGCAGCTCTGTTTACTTGTGATCCGGGTTTTTCAGCCGTGATGGAAACCATAGCCAGGCCACAGTATAACTCTCCCACCAGCACTGGACGTTTACAAGGTAATGTGAGTTGGCCAGGGAGGATCTGGTGTCCCAGACACAGTGGAGGAACCGTGCCACCCTGTCACATACAGTACGAGACTTGGCAGCAGCCACAGTCTTGATAGCTCATCTTTTGTCTCCACTCAGAATGATCTGTAGTTAAAACAAAAGACAAAGTGAAGAATAGAAAATATGAAGGTGGCGTGCCAAGATGGCATTTTATCTTATTTTTGACGTCATCTTATTTTAATAAATTATTAAATTCAGCAATCCTCTGAATCATGGTCCTATTCTAATGTAAAAGTCATTAACTATTGGCTGTCAAGCTGTAATTGATGCTACATTGAAGATTGTTTGATGGCAAACAGTATTTATACACATATTTATAGTATCATGGATCCCATGGTATCTGAGACGGTTAGGATTAGAGGGAAAATTCATGCTTAATGGTGACTTAGTATCTAAAAATAAACAACTGAGTCACCAGCCTATCTGCTAAATATCATGTAGATTGTCTGGAGTACAGAACACTTATGTCATATATTTACAGCTGTATCTATAATCTTCTGTTGCTCTAATGATGAACATATTATATCCACCGGTAATTTAATTCAACAACTGCCATGTAAATATTGTTCTATGCACCAATTATTGTTCAAAATGGTGTAACTTTAATTGAGATTATAACTGGCAAACCGCCCCTGTGGTAGTCCGTTTTTTTGTCAGCGTGTTAACGCACTACACTTTACTACAGAAAAGGGGGCAAAGGGAATTTTGGAGAGAAAAACTGCTTACTCCCTTACCACTGCTTACTCCCTTACCACAATGAACGAAGCGTGAAAATTGTCAGTTGTGGCAGAGAAAGGGACATCTCGATTGGTGCCCCTCTGAATCCCCTTGGTTGTCTTTGGCAACGTTTGGTGCCTGTAAATCTGCCTTGGAACGAGTTACATTTTCTTACTTTTGGACAAAGTTTTGGTTTGGAAGCGAACAAATGACCAAAGGAACTTTACTGTGATCACCCTTTTAAATGCAGTGATGGTTCGTCTACAGACTGTTCCGCGCGATTTGAACATAATCACCGTGTCAGTTTCATCTTTCTTATGCAAAGTAGCTGTCTTTGAAGGCGGATCTTTTGGCAGGTTAGTCCAGGACGGTGGCGAGTACTAGCTCAAACGAGCACTGCCACACCAACCAGTAGAATTGACTTTGTCTCCGGAGAGGAATTAGAATACACATTTAACTGATGTGATCATGCACATCTAGATTTCTCCTTTTTCGCTGTTTTTTTTTTAACTATGCGCACAAACCCTAACGGACAGCAGAAGAGGAGAGCAATTATTTGAGTTGGTAAATATTAAAGTTTTAGCCGAGGGGTTGATTTTGAGCTGCCGAACAGCAACGGGATATTTCGGTATATGTGGTTGTCTTTACGCGCATTGAAAGAAGTTGAATGTGATGATCGCAAGACTTTATAATTTACTTAAATGAGTGGACGTAGAATTAATCACCCACGGAACAACAGACAAACGTGTCTCCGTTTTTGGATTATTCGGGAGAAAACTGAATATAATTTTCAAACCATGGACTTTGTGGTGGGCGCACATAACCTGGAACCATTACATTTTCGGAATACTTACTAAATGCCGGTCCTTTCACCAACTATCCTAAGGTTTCACCGTTCAACTTTTTTTTTGTCACATTCATGGACATAAACACAGCGTGTTACAGCATCTTACTTGGCCAGGGGACACGCAATTTCTGCGTTGTCCTGTAAGGCGAGCATTTTCTATTTCCAACTGTTCGTTACCAGAGAGATTAAAGAACAGAGAATGAATTCCTCTGCCATGTGGAGCCTTATCTATCTGCTGCTCTGCCTTAGCGGCAGCTGCTCAGCCATTAGCTCCATCGACCCAGACCGGCCAGGCGAGGGGAGATGCCAGCATATAGTCATCCCCTTGTGTAAAGACATTGGCTACAACATGACCAGAATGCCCAATCTAATGGGGCACGAGGACCAGAACGAGGCCGCCATAAAGTTGCATGAGTTCGCCCCGTTGATAGAGTTCGGATGTCACAGCCACCTGAAGTTCTTCCTGTGCTCGCTGTACGCTCCCATGTGCACGGAACAGGTGTCCACCCCGATTCCAGCCTGCAGGGTGATGTGTGAGCAGGCCAGGCTCAAGTGCTCTCCCATCATGGAGCAGTTTAACTTCCACTGGCCCGAATCCCTCGATTGCTCCAGGCTACCCACCAAAAACGACCCCAACAACCTCTGCATGGAGGCCCCCAACAACGGCTCGGACGAGTCCCCGAGAGGGTCGCACACCCAGACCCCCGACTTCCGGCCCCAGAGGCCCCTCAGCGGCCAGGACCTCCACACCAAAGACAGCGGCAGCAAGGAAACATGCAGCAACCCCGGAAAGTTCCACTACGTCCAGAAGAGCGAGTCGTGTGCCCCCAAGTGCTACCCCAAAGTGGACGTGTACTGGAGCCAGGGAGACAAGCAGTTCTCCCTGGTCTGGATGGCCGTGTGGTCTATCCTCTGCTTCGTCTCCAGCTCCTTCACCGTGCTCACCTTCCTCATCGACCCCCAACGCTTCAAATACCCCGAGCGCCCCATCATCTTCCTCTCCATGTCCTACTGCGTCTACTCGGTGGGCTACCTCATCCGCCTGTTCGTGGGGGCCGACAGCATCGCCTGCGACAGGGACAGCGGCGTCCAGTACATCATCCAGGAGGGCTTGGAGTCCACCGGGTGCACCATCGTCTTCCTCATCCTCTACTACTTCGGCATGGCCTCGTCCATCTGGTGGGTGGTCCTCACCCTCACCTGGTTCCTGGCGGCCGGGAAGAAGTGGGGCCACGAGGCCATCGAGGCCAACAGCAGCTACTTCCACCTGGCGGCCTGGGCCATCCCGGCGGTGAAGACCATCATGATCCTGGTGATGAGGAAGGTGGCGGGGGACGAGCTGACGGGGTTGTGCTACGTGGGCAGCATGGACGTGAAGGCACTGACGGGGTTCGTCCTCATCCCCCTCTCCTGCTACCTCGTGGCGGGCACCTCCTTCCTGCTGTCGGGCTTCGTGGCGCTCTTCCACATCCGCAAGATCATGAAGACGGAGGGCGAGAACACGGACAAGCTGGAGAAGCTGATGGTGCGCATCGGGGTCTTCTCCGTCCTGTACACCGTTCCCGCCACCTGCGTTATCGCCTGCTACTTCTACGAGCGCCTCAACATGGACTACTGGAGGGTCCTGGCCGGCGAGCAGACATGCATGGACGGCGGCGGCGGCGGCGGGGGGCCCGAGTCGGAGGAGTGCGTCATGAAGAGCTCCATCCCTGCCGTGGAGATCTTCATGGTGAAGATCTTCATGCTGCTGGTGGTGGGCATCACCAGCGGCATGTGGATCTGGACCTCCAAGACGCTGCAGTCGTGGCAGAACGTGTTCAGCCGGAAGCTGAAGAAGAACACGAGGAGGAAGGCCGCCAGTGTGTTTGCCAGCAGCGGGCCGTACCTCAAGCCTCACCCGGCCCTCAAAGGACACAACGGCAAGTACGAGCCCGCCAGGCCGCCGCCCCCCTGCGTGTGAAGCGTCTCTCTCTCGGTCTGTGCAAAGCCAAAACCCGTTTGAAAAAGCCCTTAAACCTAAAACCCCAGACTTCAAACTGAAGAGTGAGACGGCAGCGTTCGTAGTTTAATTTATGCAAAACTTTGTTGGAGATCATGCAATGTGACGAGTGTTATTTGTTCGTACCTGGGATCTCTCTCAAGCTACAAGGACGGCCTTTGTTTGGAAAAACGACTACTCCCAGAGACATCCTGTTGCAGAACTTTAATCGAGAAAATAACTTTTTGTTTTTCCAAGACTAAGAAAGTGGAATAAACCATTTGGATTGTGTCATTGGATTGCTTGAATAATGTGCAATAGATGTTTTCTTTCGAGGCAAACAAAGACACTTGTACTGTAGCAACAGATTACAGACAATGAAAGGACTCCAGGGACAATGGGAGCGGGTTCTCTGAGAGAGATGGAGGCCTAGAGTGTTGTGTGGCTTTTTTAATGGAAATCAAGGCGGTGTCATAGATGTTTGAACTGAAGTGAGAGAGAGCAGCTGTGGAGAGAGTCAGGACCTTACGGACTGTCTATTGTGAAGCTAATCCATGCCATAAATAAATCAATAAGCACTAGACATCGCAAAAGTTATTTGTACAGGTGGTTGAGTTTTTGTTTGTTTTTTTGTATATATTTCTTAAATGTCATATTTTATAGAAAATTAATAAAACATTCTAGTTTTGTGGTGGAAACTGGAATTGTATATTACAGCTGTGCGTGTTGTGTTTATGATGTGAATGAGTCACTAGCACATAGTAATATGGTTAAATCTGTGGCAAATTAAATGTGGGGATAACTGTATATATTGAATTGGCATGAGACTGTAAATAGGTAATCCACGGTAAATTGTGGAATTGAGTGCAGATTAATTCATAGAGCCGAGGGTAACAATTTTGAGTACGGAATCTTTGACAGTCATTCTCCCCACAACGCTTGCTACACACAGGAAGTAGAACAATCTGTAAATAATTTCTTTGGAAAAGTTGAACATGATGGGGAGTCTCAATTCTTTCTTGACGGCCTTTTATTAGAGACGACTACAAAAGTTGGATGACATCAAAGAGATTATGAACAAAGCAGTTTTTTATAATTGTAGATTAAACCATTTTGTGAGTGCGAGTCTTTCATATTTTCTTTCTATTAAAACGTATCAAATTTTTTATGTTCCATCATGTATAAACAACAAAGCAGAAGAAGATTTTAAGTTTGTTTTGCTTCTGGTTTAGAGTTTTACAACTTATTTCGACATCAAATCAGGTCATTTTCTCATGTTGAGCCTTTGATTTTAGTACCTTTTCTTCACATGACAAAGTTCAGAGCGCTGAATGTGCAACGAAGAGCCTGATGTTATCCCGTCAGACATAGCCTCTCCAACAACTCAAGTTTACCTTCGATTTTCCAACAGAGATGATCCTTTAATCAGTCTCGTTCATACGTTTTTAACTCAACATTATGATAAGACTTACATTTTGATATTGCTTTTCATCAGTTTGATAGAGTTCGTTAGGGAGGGGGGGGGGGGGTTACGCAATCACCCGACAGCTATTCAGAACAGGATTAGACGGTTTGAATGGTTTTTGAAGGAAGGATGACTGCAAACAAAATGCACAATATCTGTCATCCGTCCTCTTGTCATGCACAGGATACACTGTTCGTTTTCAACCCACTTCTGGGCTTGGTTTTCTGTCAGCTCTGTATTGACTGAGACGGTTTTCCATAGCTGCGTAAAGCTATTGACTCAAAGTGGTTAATCTGACAGTGTAGTGGATTGGGTGGGGGTTAAGTGCTTCTGCACAGTAAACAATTTAAAGCACATCCTCTCAGGACTACGAGTCTAGTCTTGACTGGGCTGCCCTCTGGGTTTTACTCAACTTAACTGTTCCAGTGTGGGAACAGAGTAGTAAATTAGCAACCCTAAAGTTGTGCAGACTTGCAAACCCATTTCATTGGTTTCAGACATATTGAGTAAAGTGAGTGAAAGCAACGGCAGCTGTTTTCCCAATGGAAAAACAGTAGAGGTTGTGTCTATGTCGTGTTAAGAGTTCGATATTCCTAAATGTGAACACAGCTTTGGTGTTGGACAACTGCATATGGGATATTTTTCTTTTCATTATCTGTCAGGGTTTTTGCACTATAGGTTCTGAATGCTTCTCTAAGGTCTAATAATGTGGCAGGTCGAGTGTAAATATGCACTCGCCCTCGGGGCATTCGAGTTCCAGCATCAGCCTAACCTGTTTTAGAAGTGGAAAAGCACATGACTCACAGCTTCACTGTGGCTGAATCAAAGTCAAGCAGTGTCTATTGATACTCTGTGTTGCGAAGAAGAAGAAAAATAGGTGAGTGTTTTGGAGAGCTTCAACAGAGGCCACCTGGATAACAGCCCCCAAGGTGTCTGGGAAGGCTGTAAATATACATGACAGCTACCACCCCTCTGGGCTTTGCTCCTGCTAGCTGGCTTTCGCTCGCTCTGTTCTTTTCAAAGGGGAAATACTTGGTTGGTTAGCAAAGTGAAGAAAACTGTCAGCAAAAAAAATAAAAAATAAATCTCTGACTTAAAGAAATTTGAAAAAAACATGATAAGACTTTGTGTCTCGTTTCTGGCCACTATTAGATTGCACATAACCCATGAAATGTTGTTTTCCCAAGCACATTAGCTTGTTTTGGAGCTCCACCGAGTGTATCAGCCAAGGAGCTCATTAGCTCATGACTGTGATTTTCATGGGCACTCTCACAGGCCTGTTGTTGTCTCTGGCCATGGGATGCTAGACGCCATGTTTTGTTTGCCCCAGTGGGGAACCTGGCAGCAGGCATGTGACTGTGTCTCAGGGCCTTCAGATCGCCGTATCTCAAAGCCCCACCACGGCCCCTCTCTGTAAGACCCCTCTCTCACCCCCCAGCACTCCTCTCACCCCTCCCCCCACCATCTCTCTCACCCCCCCCCCCCCTCCCCCCACCAATCCTCTCCCTCTGTCACTCTTGTTTTCTGTCATCACTGTCTTCCTAAACAACTCTGCTAGATCTGCCGTCTACACCCTGGCAGATTTATGGGAAAGACAGCTATGTAGAGGAAATGTAATGTGTTGACAAAAGCAAGCCTGTGATCAGTTGAGTTGAAAAAGCATGAAACCTTTGATACCAACTTGACTTAATTGAAAAAGGCAGGGTTTTTTTTTTTTTCCCACAAGTTGGGATTTTCAGATGTGAGAAGTGCTTTTACACTGTGTAATCGAGATGATGTTAAGTGTCTTTGTGGGGCTGGATATTACCAACACACAGTTGATGTGACTGATCGGCCCTGCTGCAAGCCTTGTACTCCTGACTCATTTGAAAAGCCGAGCAGCATATTGACGGAGAAAGCAGACCTAAAAACATGATCACTACAGTTGAGTCTGTAACCAGCACGTCAAAATAGTTTTCCGTCTATCCACGGTGACTCAATCCCCCATCCTTCTCCCTCATCTTCAACCGTGGCTTCTCCCCCCTGTGTGTGTGCGAAGGTGTGGAGGAATCCTTTCTCTCTACCTGCACTTTGGCGGCTGCTGTCGCAGGCAGTCAACAGGCACTCCCCACACGGTGACATAAATCAGGCTCGTCTGGCTGACTGGCGGCAGGTATGACGTGTCTTTGATCAGTCGTCGTGTAGACGCCCCCTGTCCTCATCCTCAGCTGGTCAGACAGCACCTGTTTACTCGTTCGGGCCTGTCTGCTCGGAGAGAGGCCCTCAGCTCCACTGTGTCTTAGACCTATTACCACTCACTCACACACACACACGTCTGCATACACACACGTGCACACGCACACACAAAGGAATGTGGCTGTGGCTGGGGGGGTGGGGGGGGTCTCCCAACATGTATGCTCCTGATGAAACAAGAGTAAAGAGGCCTGTTGTATCCTTGTGGTGGATTTTGGCACCTCTCCCACTTATCAAACAACTGCCACCGACATAAATCATTTGCCACTCGGAGAACTAAGCTTTGTTTGTATTCGAGGACATTTACTGTAAAGGATGAAAGGTGACATAATCAATTTTCCCTGGCCTAAAAGGATATGTAAAATAATTCATACTTCTAATACAGAGCTTTACACAGAGCAAACAGGAACATATCATGTAACTAAGTCACAATTTTCCTCATATTTCAAGTCATTTAGAGCTCAAACTCTCAACTAGGCCATTTTTACGTCATCCTTATGTTTTTCTTCAAAGTCCTGCACACAAGTGGTCGACAGACACACACACACACACACTCTCCTGTTTCCACTGCAGCTGTCACGGCCGCAGCAGTTTCCCTCCTCCTGCTGGAGGTGAGAGTCTTTACTTAAGAATCCGGTGACAACGAGAGCTGTCTTAGGTGTGACCAGGCAGGGACCAGTTTTCACATGCAGATGGGGCACCCCGCTGATCAAACAGGTGTTTGATGACCGCTTGCTCCCAGAGAAAGAGCAACATGTTCATGAGCTTGTTCTGGAAGTGCCCCAGACCAGGCTGTTGAGTGTTAACTCACACAGACTCGTGTCTAAAAGCCCCTGCAAACAGACAGCCCACTCTAACCAGGAAGCACGGTCACACCTCACATTTAGTGGTGTGGTTGGCTACTACTGTGCATACAGTCACAACAGACAAGACATGGGAACTGCTGGGTTTAGCCTGTGTTCTCTTCCTGTCTGTCTGTCTGTCTGTCTGTCTGTGTTTGTGTGTGTGTGTGTGTGTGTGTCTGTCTATCTGTGTCTGTGTCTGTGTCTGCCTGTGTGTGTCTGTGTGTGTCTGTTTCTGTCTGTCTGTCGTTTTTCCTGCTCTGCCTCAATCCATCTCTGTTTAGATTAGATTGGAAGCCGCCTTGCAAACAGGCAGAAAGCAAACAATAGCAAAGAAAGTCCCTTTCTCTACATGTCTCTGCCCGTGGGGCCTACAGTGACTACAGTGTCTGCGACGCTGCCTGTGACGCTCCTTCCTCTGGGACCTTCCCTGACTACTTCCGTTCCCTCTCCCCATCAATGCAGCAGGGTTTAAACCGCCATATGTTGGTGAGGTACCAGGCGGAGCTGCCATTCAGATGCATCTCTCTTCCTAACGATGGAGGGGAGTCTTTCTGCTGGGGAAGATCTCACCAGGATCACAATGGCCGACGGATATTCCACAGTGTGCTGTCGAAAAATATGGGAGCGCTAAAAACGAATAATCGTGGCAGCCGGGTTGGCTGAAGGCAGGCAGGATCGACAAAGGCCAAAGACGGGAGACTGGTGTGTAGACGGGGGGTGGGAATAGTCTGGTGTCAGCTAGAAGCGAGGTTTTCGCCATGGTGATTTAGCTGTGCCAGATTGCGACGCTCTAATCTGCCACCTTCCTAATCCTCACAGCGCAGAGCTAGGATAATGCCTCCCATCAGAATTCCTGCACCCTGGAATCTTATTGTTGCACTCTAGAGAAGAGGGGCTGCCTGTTCAGGAACACATTAATGTGTCCATACAATATGCACGTGAGTGAATGTGAGGTGTACATGGTTACCGATCAGGCTTCCATCTTTAGTGCATACAGGAATGGCCACTCCTTAAGATGACACTCTTCTCAATTACAAAATATGTATTTTTTTTTGTACTGTGTTTGGGTCTGTGAGTATGTTTCTGTGTCTGTATGTGTGTGTTTGTCTGTCTGTATGTGTGTGTGTGTGTGTGTGTATGTGTGAGTGTGTGGGTGGCACTTCTCTCAGAGCGTGTTGGCAAGCCAGTGACAGGATTGATGCTATGAGGTTCAGGATGGGGAGGGCAGGCACACCAGGGGGACTGTCAGTATGTTTGTGCATTGGTTTGTGTTTCTGTGTGTGTGTGTGTGTGTGTGTGTGAGAGAGAGAAAGAGAGAGAGAGATCTAGAGAAAGAGAGAGAAACACAGAGCGATAGAGGGAGAGAGGGAGGGAGAGGGAGAGAGGGAGGGAGGGAGGGAGGGAGGGAGAGAGGGAGAGAGGGAGAGAGGGAGAGAGGGAGAGGGATGATGGCAGAGCTGGCATGGCTCATGAACGGCAAACCCTGCGGTTCAAAGACGCTCTCTACCGACTTAACAAAGACAGTCTGCACAGAGGGGAGGTTTCGCGAAGGAAACGACACAATCAACTGTCACATAAACTTGGGGAAAACATCTCGGCCTTGCCAACAGGAAATATAAAGACGTGGTACAAAACGTCTGTATAGTAATCATTATCAGAGCAACACATTTAGAGCTTATCAAAAGTTTCATTTCATAAGGGCCTGTTTAGTGTGATTAGTAATCATCAAAACAACCCGAGACAGCTGGAATTTAAACGAGAATAAACTCACTATATGAAACGTTGAAACCCTCTAAGCGAAATTCCTTATGTCTGGATGACTTCAATATGAAGTGTGTGATTCTTCCCAGACAGTAAACCTATACCGTGATGTGTCACTTCCTGTTTTGACCCTCCCAGGCCGCCGTGGTTCCACCATATGTGCTTCTGTCCTCCTCGTTCATTTGAACTGGGGCACTCGGAGCCCGCACAAAGCCGCTGAGAGCTCTCTCTTCCTCCAAGACATTGAGTTAATATGAAGTGGCACGCACAACATGCAACATGTGTTAGTCCTCTGCAGTCCTAAACAATGTCCCGTTCAGCTCCAAAGTGAAAATTCAGAATGTGACAAGACTGGAAGTAATTGAACCCAGAAGAAGGGCGGGGCGGGGAATGGTAAATGGTCGTATTGTTTCGTTTTTGTCCTGTATCTGATACGGCACATGTGTTCCTTTGAGTAATCAGGCTACGGCTAAAGGAGGTATATACTTTCATGGACAACGGCGGTGGCCAAGATCCCTGAGGCCTGATAGTAGGAATGATGCTGATGGCAGAACTGACTTATCCACACCACGAGCGTGTGTGTGTGTGTGTGTGTGTGTGTGTGTGTGTGTGTGTAGGGGGGGGGGGGGGTGTTGGGAGAGGGGGGGGGTGGGGGGGGGGGTGTTGCAGTTCCCACTTATCTGGCCCTGGAAAATCCAAGCCCACTTAAAATCTGTCTGGACGACAGCTGTCATAAGTGAGAAAGAGGGGCCCGGAGGAATGTCTGTTGACCCCTGCAGCCCCCCCCCCTGCAGGAGCTGTGCCCCACACAAGCACGCAGCCTCCACTTCTCCGTCTCTGCGTCTGTGTGGACGCCGTCACAGCTGCTGCTGGATGCTCCCTGTCCTACGCCTCGACGTCACACGCCTCGACGTCACACGCCTCAACGTCCCACGCCTCAACGTCACACGCCTCAACGTCACACGCCTCAACGTCCCATGCCTCAACGTCACACGCCTCAACGTCCCACTCCTCAACGTCCCACACTTCAACGTCCCACGCCTCAACGTGTCTCTCTTCAGCGTCTTTTGAACCCTTTCCCAAAGTCTGGGTTTAGATTTCATGGTGGTAACAGTCCATCGTAAAGCACAGCTATTCCATCAACACTAGTTTGGGTGCAGACGACACGATAAACCTTTAAGTACAGACTTACAAGACAAGATACAGCTTACGTCCTGGTCTTGACAGGCCATTGAGGAGAGGACTATATTAGACTACTCCATAAAACGCCTGGCACATGTGTCTTTAAAGACTGGGACAGGGGGGGCTGGAGACAGAGATGGATGTGCTCCCGTTAAGGCCGGCTCTACCCCCGGAGGTGGCTCCGTGAGAGCTGAATGAGGTGAGTGGAAGGAGCAGGTCACGGGAGGTCAGGGAGAGCTGGGAGGGGCTCTTGCGAGGGCCGGACACCTTTGAGGACTTTCACAAGGGGCACCGAGTCAGTTCATTGATATTCAAGGATTTGACCCGGCCACAACGGGGATGTCACCGCGGTTACGAAAGCCTTGCCTCTCTGCATTGTCTGGGGCCAAGAAGGCAGGGGGTCTCCTACTCCCCTCCCCCACCCCCCCCCCCCACCCCCCTTCCACAGCCCGGCGTTGTCATGGCGAGCAAATCAAGTCGGCAGCACTTTGTCACACTCACGTCGCTGCCTCTCTTTCTTCCTCTCTTTCTTTCTTTTCTCGGCCCCTGTCCCTGCTTCACCCACGGACTGTTCCAGAGGAACAGGATTCTGCTGACTGTCAGAGTGTGGTGAATCATGGTCAGCCCCATGTGTGCACAAAACACACACAGAAACGCAGGCCCCTGAGATCGAGGACTCCCACATCCCAAAAGCAGCATGGGAATATGCTGTGAGCTATCGACTGGAGTCTTCATATGTATTATGTTTGATAAAACACGTCGATGAAGTGTTGACTCTTTCGTCAAATTCCAAAATCGAACAACGTCTCGTGATGAGCCACGGCGTTGTTTAGTTTGTCACACAACTATGCTCCCGGAGCAAATGTCAGAGAGATTACGCAGAGGGGAAAATTGCAGCTGTGTTTTAGACAAGGTGAGGGTGGGGGGGTGAGGGTGGGGGGGGGGGGTGGGGAGCGTCTCTCCTCAGGTGATGGGGCATGTCTGTGCCTCACCCTCTCTGAACCTGGCTGAGCTCTGACGGGCCGTGTAATTACACCAGTCAGACGTAAATCAGAAGGAGAGAGGCAGGGCCTCGGGTTAGGGAGGCCCTGCCAGGACCCAGAAGCCACCTTCTGAGATCAACTGTTCCCTCCCTCCCTCCCACACACACACACACACACACACTCAAACAGTGCAAAGAACACACGCACTTTCTCTCTTTCCCTTCCCCCCACACACACACAAACTCTCTCTCTCTCCGTCCATCCCTCCCTCACACACACACAAACTCTCTCTTTCCATCCATCCCTCACGCACACACAAACTCTCTCTCTCTCTTCATCCCTCACACACACACACACAAACTCTCTCTCTCTCCATCCATCCCTCACGCACACACAAACTCTCTCTCTCTCTCCATCCCTCACACACACACACACACACACACACAAACTCTCTCTCTCTCTCCATCCCTCACACACACACACACAAACTCTCTCTCTCTCCATTCCTCTCTCCCTCCCACACAAACACACACACAAACTCTATTTCTCTCTCCATCCCTCACACACACACACACAAACTCTCTCTCTCTCCATTCCTCTCTCCCTCCCACACAAACACACACACAAACTCTTTCTCTCTCTCCATCCCTCACACACACACACACACAAACTCTCTCTCCAATCCTCCCTCCCTCATTCCCACACACACACACACACACAAACAGTGACCAGAGACTCTTCTGGACGTGGGAGTCTGCTCCTACCGGGCCCTGTGCAGGACCAACGGGTTCCCTTCTGCCAGCTCATACCACATGTGTATCCTGCCCTCCTGCATTCTGAGCACATTAAAGGAGCCAGCGTCAGCCAACAGGAAACAACGTCCGAGACTGCTGATGTGAACCAACACCCTCCTCCCTCCCCCTGACCCCCCTCGCCTCCCACTCAGGGAGAGGAACATCAAAAAACCCTGGTATGTCCCGACCTGCAGCTTCCATCAAAGAGATTAGAAAAGTTATGGTTAAGTGCGTTTATGTCATCGTTAAACTATTACTGTGTTAAGGATTATGTTACGGAATGCAACACATCAAACACAAAGACTGGTTCACAGACAGGTTAGAGAAAAGCCTGTCTTACATGTGTAAATATAGTGGTGATATAATATGCAATCGAAAGCAATACCTTAAACGAGTGTTTTGTATTAGAGGTAATTACTTGGAAGAGATTGTTAGTTGTTTTTCTGTCAGTCTGCCATGGTGTCTTGTCATCCCTGTTTCTTTACAGGAAGAAACCCCAACATATCATAGATAGTCCACACAACCAAATATCCAAATCAACACCCGCGGCAAGTAACAGGATCTCATTTGTAACTGATTAGGCATTGAAAGGCCTGACATCAAGGAAGATGAATGAAGAAGACAGCAGTTCCTAAACCTGGGCCTTTTATCCTCCACGAGTCCATGCTTTCAAACACAACTAATGGAGTTCCTTCAGAACTGAATGGAAGGCGAGGAGCACGTCTGTTGCAGTCATCTCTACACACCGGGTTCTGCTGTCCCACTCCCATGGAGAGGCCGTGGGCGCCCATCTCGAGGTCAACATCCCTCGCTCGAAGACGGTGAGACCGGGAGGACAATCTGCAGCACGCAGAGATGAGGAGCCACTGATCACTAAAATCATTCCAGAAGCTGCCGCGTGGCTTTTAACAGGTTCCAAGGACCGAGACTTACTGCTTAAATAAAACATAAACAAGAGAAAATATCAAACCCATTAATCTTTCATTAAGCTAGCCGGATAAAAAAGAATCGCTTAAAGTATCATTCGTTACCATCACTGAGGGTGAAACTCCCCCCCCCCCAACCAACATCAAAGGCATCTCAAAGAAACGGAGAGGGGGAAAGAAAGTCGGCTAACAGACTTTGGCAGAGAACCAGCTTGTGGATGGGTTTTAATTTCCTCTGACTCATAATGGTATCAAGGAGGAAGTGGGGACTGGAAACTCGGATGGGTTTGGAAGTGACACACAGTCAGCGTTTTATACAACAAACAATACGTAAACAACACACAGCTGGGTTGCAAAAGTGCTTGGCTGGATATGGACCAGGAGGGGTGGCTGAGGGCATGGACTCGCGTGACTGTCATCCGTAGTATGGTTCAAGCTGTCCTTTACTTCAGGAGGGGCCTGCCACTGTCAGAGACAGGCTGGACCTCAGCTCTAATGTCCTCCTCTCTCACACAGTGGATGGGAGGAGGGAGGGAGGGAGGGAGGGAGGGAGGGAGGGAGGGAGGGAGGGAGGGAGGGAGGGAGGGAGGGAGGGAGGGAGGGAGGGAGGGAGGGAGGGAGGGAGGGAGGGAGGGAGGGAGGGAGGGAGGGAGGGAGGGAGGGTCAAGATGTTTGTGAGGGCTCTGTAATGGCACTGTTTAGGAACAGATGGATGTTGCCATACAAGGAAAGAGAGGACCTCTTACTTGCTCTTAGCATTTTGTTTTGAGTGAGTGGCTGAAATCTAAGCCAAATCCGAACATTATGCAAAAAAATGCAGAAATTAGTACAGTGTAAGAGTACTAGTACAGTATACTGTGAGTCAAGTAGGAAATTGAAAAAATGGGCCAATTTGTGGTGAATAAACTTTTGTCAGAAAACGATATTTGTTTTGACCTGGATATGCAAATGTAAAAGATATTTGGGACCGCGCAACTTGTGTCTATAACCGCACTTTCCTATTTTCCCTCTGTCCTTTTTTCAAAGTGTTAAAACAGCTTGAAAATGTCATGTAGTGCAATAGCTGATGTGTTCACTGTGACTCCACATGGCTGAACTGTAGTGGAACTGATTCACGAGAGGGTAACATGTTGGAACATCTAACACCTGTCCTGACACATGCTCTCTCTCTCAGACCACACTCGTTTTCTGTACAGTGTAAGACAGATCGCTTCCAATATATTCCTCAAGCCCAGCGTATTGCGAAAGTTAGTCATGCCTTACTGAATTAAACATGGCAAGATGATTTTCTTTTTATCTGCAGCCAATGTGCTAAATTTGACCACGGCTATTGATACTAGCCCGTCTCTAATTTCCTCTTTGATGCACAGGCCTAAGAGCTTCAGATGTATCAGTTTGTCTACACTATGAGGGTTTGAATCCCAAACATCCACTCAACTCACATGTAATATGTCAGTGAAATCCTTTCTTAGACGTGCAGAGATGTTTTTTCTTTGTCGCTTTGGTCTCTGGGGTTGTAACATCCTGCAAATGAAAGGACCGGAGCCAGAAACAACGTCTGGGAAGGTCAACTGATATTTTTTTTTTATCAGGGAAACGCAGAGCCTTTTGCCTCCCCAACGACACACAGTCTGAAAATAGCATTGTCGACGACACTAGTGTTGCTTTCTTAATCACAACAGATCTGTCCTCGACATCGAACCATGGGGATATCTACTGACCTTCTCTTACTGTATGCTCCAGTTTAGACATTACAAAATGATAATTGTGTTTTAATTAGCCCTGAGATGTTACAAATGCTTGTTTTGGTACTGTAGGACCCCCCTTTGTCAGCACGGAGTTGTGATGTTTTGGGAACAAGCAGGGATGAAAGCCTAGGCTCCTGTGGCTAATGAGATACCGAGGCAGTGGGAATGATGGTTTTAATTACTGCCGAGGACTCATCTAAAGGGGGGATAGCTGAAGAGCATGCTGTGTGTCTTAGGTTGGTAGTTCAGGCCAGTGCCAGTCATGCTGTGCCTGCTCTTCTTTGATGCTCACTTCCCTCTGCTTGTCTTCCCCCCTCCTGCTTATTAGATTCCTGCCGCACAATGCTCCACTGCACCTTTGTTCAAGCCGATGCTTTGGACAAAAAGAAGCATAACGACTAAAATCTCAACTTTAACCCGTTGCCCCCCCCCCCCCGCCCCCCCCCGGCCCTCCTCCTCTGCCCTCCTCCTCTGCCCTCCTCCTCTTTCAGGACAGTTTGAGTGGTGCAAATAGCAACTTCATCTTTTGTGTAAATGAAATCGCTGATACTCGTAGTTGGGTGATGGGCTTTTGGCTGAAATCCGAGGAAGGGAGTTTTGGCGTATGGAGGAACTACTGAATCCTTCCTGCTCAGTATTGAACAGGACAGATCAGGCATCACAGCCCAGGTGTTCCAACGAGGAACTGTAAATCAACACAAACCAGCTTCCGGTGGAAACAACCCAAAACTCCCTTCGACAACCAAACACGCCGGCTTTCGCTCGACCTCTGAAGAAAGGGGGCGGAGGGTGGGAGAGACCTCGGGTCCTCCGGTGTTTCCAGGAGATGCTGCCGACGTCGACGCCGAACCGGGCAGCGTGTGTGTGAGTTCTCTCTCTCCGCCTGGGAGCAGCAGGAGGGTGTTGCTACGCGAACGCTCTCTGTTCCCCCCCCGAAGCCCAGCTGTGGCCCGGCCCTTTGTTGACTTTTCAAAGATCACATGGGCCCCCTCTCAGAGGTTCCCTCTGAGGGGGCACCGCCTCTGTAGGACACTGCTGTGGTCAGCAGGGGGCCCCCCACCTCCTTCTCCTCCTGCTTCTCCTGCTTCTCCTGCTCCCCCCCCCCGCCCTACACAAAAGACAACAGCCAAGCAGAATGTTTACACATGTGGAGGCCACACAAGATAACACAAGATTCTATTTCTATCACTATGGAGTCTGCCAGGTGTTCCAGTGCTCCTCTCGTCTCTAACCAGGATGGCAGGCGCCATGACATACCACACAATGAGAGAAGGACGTCTTCCTTCTTTGTTGTTCAGATCCTTTAGCAGTTTTTTTTCCTCGCTATCCCCGCTGTGTGTTTCCCATCTGTTGCTGTATCAACATACAAGCTGTGAAGGCCCGGAGGTGTGTCAAGGTCCTTGGATGAGTGGGATCTTTGTTATCGAACGTAGAGGAAACAGCTTTTGCCAAATAGAAACGAAATCGAACTTCAAGTTGTCCTTGGCACTAATGTTTTGAGAGAGTGGAAGTTATTTCTGGACAATATTCCAGACTTTTTAGGAACCCGCTGAACCTGCTACTGTGCTAATAAACAATCTTACACTTTTTCCTTCAAGGTTTTGCTTCAAACTAACTTTTGGCTTTTTGCTAACAAATCGACATGGCACCCATAGAATGATCTGACAGCTGGATTCTGTCAAGTTTGTTTAATGTCAATACAGTCAGTTCAAGCTCACTTAACAGTCTAGGTGGTCACTACCAAACTTATGACCCATCTTTAAAAATAAAACACATCTTTCTTAAACCTCTTTAAAGATATGGTTTTAGGATGCTTATCAAAACAAGTCTTGCTGTGAAAATAAATAACAGAGGTGTTGTGGTTTGACTCTAATCTTCCTTGTTGCCTTTCTTAGTTTGGTATCTATTTTAATTGGATTTCCCCAAATACATTTGCATCCTTGTAAGGCATGGTGGGCTCTACACAGGAGAGCTACAGACTTCAATATGAAAAGAAAACGTTAAAGAAAATGTCCGTCACAGTCGTTCTTCTCTGGAGGATCTTTCAGTGGCCATTTGTTTCCACTTACTGGACTTCAAAGACACTCCTACTACTTGGTCAGGACTGTATTTAATGGAGATAATAGCACAATAGCACTGTTTATTAAAGATTAAAGGCAAGGAACCTTTTAAACTATCAGGAAGGGTACAAAGCTTTTGTCGAGGGTTAACTCTTGGGGTAGAAACCCTCTTTTCACAGTTTTGTGCTGGCTGACTCAGCTTGACTAGGGTTTAAAAGAGTTCTGTGATAAGCAGAAGATGTGAATTTCAGGCGGATATCAAAGCTTCCAGTACAATGTCCATGCAGATTTTTGTGCCAACACTTTTTCCTATCGAATGTGCAAGTGGCTGGTTTCAAACTATTAGACATGTGAGACATGAAGGTCCCTGTGTGTGTGTGTGTGTGTGTGTGTGTGTGTGTGTGTGTGTGTGTGTGTGTGTGTGTGTTTGTGTGTGTGTGTGCATTTGCTTGGCTGTGGGTGTGTGTGCATGTGCATGCAGAAGGTGCTATTTTATAGAGGGATTGCGGTGATGCTGAGAAGATTAGGTTCCACAGCAGGCAATAGAGTAATCTAATTTTCCTAACCCGCTTACTGATATCATGCCATGGTACATCCTTATTATTCACAATCCGCTCTTCTTCTACTTTTGCAATCAGGAGTGGGAGCCTATGGCAAGGTTTGATCTGGCTTTGTCCTTCTGGTTTAGTCCAATCAGGAGTGGGAGCCTATGGCACGGTTTGATCTGGCTTTGTCCTTCTGGTTTAGTCCAATCAGGTCGCGGAGGTTAGGGGACATAGTGTTGTAAAGCACTACCATACACTATATACCACCGTAAAGCACTACCATACCAAATGACGTTCTGAAAAGAAAAGGTCTGTTTTTATGGCGACAATAATAATGAGTTTTATCCCCATTTCTAGTTTGGTTTGCAATCCAAGGCCATAGAGCAGGCTTCTGTCAGAGCACAGCGCCCACTCATTTCTGCTGGGCCTAGATGTCTCGCAGTAGTTGATTAGAGTAAGTGTGGGATCCACACTGCTAGGGGGTGCTGGGCCAGCTTGAAGCCTGAAGCGTATTCATCAGCGTCCCTGGCAGGGGGCACCTTTCTCAACCCAGCACGGCTCAGCTTCCTGCTCGCTCTCTGCCTCTGCTTTTCTTCTTCTCCTTTCATTTTCCCTCTCTTTTTGGGAGGCATGGCCTTTGTTGTTTGATGTAGGGACGGGATGGTGTTTGACAGAAACACATTTTTTTTTCTTTTGCGCAAAGAAGGCCTTTATAGTATGCGTCCGATGTCTTATCGTCGAACTGAAAGGTGGTGTGATAGATAATGCTATTTCCAGGAAGGACACTACTGTTTTATCAGCTTGCTACGGTATCTCCTCCACAAAAGCACCATGATGGCAGGCCTTCACTTTGTCATATGCAATGCAGACCGAGGTTTCAACACTTACAACGATATGTCGCTTTTTTTCTGTGCATTTCCAAGAAGGCCACCCTACTGAGAGTTTTTAAACTTATGTTAACTGCAGTATAAATATGCAAAATACATGTTTATTAACATTGAATACATGTTTGCATATCCCTGACTTTTTTGAATAGAATAAGAGTATTTATTCAACAATCTATTTGCAATGCTCTACAATGACAGATCTGCACCTGATTGAGTTTGATAGTTAAACTCATTGTCCAGGAGCAACAGTTGCAGCAAGCAACAACCAGATCGGTCTGCAAACACATAAGAACAAATCCACTTCAATTATGGACATGCAGCCCAGCTACTTCTCAGCCACCACTAACCAAAAATAAATGGGACTATTTCAGGTCATTAGCTTTCAGAGTATTCCCCTTTGTTCAGTGACTTACACCCCCGAGTCCCGTTTTCAGAAAGAATCTAATTTGCTGTTGCCTACAGGGAATTTATACTTTTCGGTTAGTTCAAACAGAGGTTTGAGTCTGAGTGTTAAATGATCACATTATGGTCTATTTACTTCTATTTGCATTTAACTACCCGTCATAAACATTTACCGAGTGGAATTCAACAGACAAACCTTGTTGTCTTTTCTCTTGTTACTTTCTCTTTGTGTTCAGTTTTGGAGAAACAAGAATATGTGACGCTCCCATTAAAGATGCTAACCAAATCATTTTTGCATTTTTAAAATGGAACATTAATGTTTATGAAACATATTCCCCAACCACTCCCTCTCTCTCCCCCTCCCCCTCTCCCTCTCTCTCCCTCCCTCTCCCTCTCTCCCTCTCCCCCCCGCCCTCTCTCTCTCTCTCTCTCTCTCTCTCCCCCCCCCGCCCTCTCTCTCTCTCCCTCTCCCCCCCGCCCTCTCTCTCTCTCTCTCCCTCTCCCTCTCCCTCTCCCTCTCCCTCTCCCTCTCCCTCTCCCTCTCCCTCTCTCCCTCCACCTCCCCCTCCCCCTCTCCCCCTCCCCCTCTCCCTCTCCCTCTCCCTCTCTCCCTCCCCCTCTCCCTCTCCCTCTCCCTCTCTCCCTCCCCCTCTCCCTCTCTCTCTCCCCCTCCCCCTCTCCCCCTCTCCCTGTCCCCCCCCTCCTCTCCCTCTCTCCCTCTCTCTCTCCCCCTCTCCCTCCACCTCCCCCTCCCCCTCTCCCCCTCCCCCTCTCCCTCTCCCTCTCTCCCTCTCTCCCTCCCCCTCTCCCTCTCTCCCTCTCTCTCTCCCCCTCCCCCTCTCCCCCTCTCCCTGTCCCCCCCCTCCTCTCTCTCTCGAGCAGGTAAACAGTGACTGGAGCAATTCCTCTCAGACTGGTCCCTCAGGTCTGAATCTCTAATCAGTCTTAGATCTCAGACATGAAAGTCCTCAGTATGTCTTCTTCAAAATGCCCTCTAAAGGTGCCAACTTCTGTTTTTTATAAAGGATGAAGGTTGAAGGGGGTCAAGGTTTGAGAGGAAGTGGACAGAGATAGAAATGGCAACTGGCTATCTGGCTCTCTTAACGCGGCATAGTAAGAGAAAAAGGGGTCTTCAGAATCCCTAATCCTTAAACATCAGAATCTTTCATCGAAGTCAGGGGGGAACAATGACACAATCAAGTAAATGGCCCAAGTCTTTTTAAAGACTTATGGTTTCTATAGCGATAAAAGATGTGGTTTGGGTTCAGCCTTAGGCTTATATGTTTCCCTTTTAAGCGCTAGAGACAACTACATGCACCAGGACTCTCCGCGCTCCAGTGATGTTGGGGAAACAAACCCCCCAAAAACAGGCATTGTGAATCTAAGCATACAACTAACATTTATGTGCAAAGGTTTGAACATAGTATTTATATATTTTTTTAATACTGTAACTTTTAGTTTGCTTTCCCCTTTTACCGACCTGAGTTTTCTTTGCTTAGATCTGTTTACAACCATCCACCAAAACAGGCATTTCCCATTGATCTTTACCACGTCAAAACAAACGATAGTGATGAGATAGAACAAAGCGGTCCCATGGAGAGACTGCTGTAGTGTAATGAACACAAACACAAACCAACACTACACAGTAATTGTGAGAATTCTGTTATCGGAAATAAGACCATTAGACTGTATGACACAGACAACATCACAGACAAATATTATCAGGGTTACATGATCTTATGAGATGATGGCCTTGATAATATGGCCTTGTCTTATAAAAAAAAATACTTCTAGGCCCTTTTGGAGAGATACTCCGATTCTCGGTGTCACTGGTCTATTAGATCGGACACAGATCTGTCCTTTAACGCCACCTAGTGGATTTTTCGATAGATCGCAGCAGACAATGTATAATCGCTGTCAATCCTTGCCTGGCCTGCAGCACGAGGCCACCTCGTGCAACATTAATGTCCTTGCGCATATCCAAAATAGTTCCTTTATTCGTCGGGGATGATGTGTTGGATCTTTGTAACATGTAACAATTATTGTCTAAATGCTTTGGTATACTTTATAAGATCACTGAAATAAACTACAGAAAGGTGGTATAACTGTATTTACATAACAGTTTGCGGAGTGGTATATGGTTGTGACATGACCTATATCAACCTGGAGAAGGAGCGCAATATTTCAGTACGCAGCTGCCTGTCAGTCTTAGATTAATTAATGAACTAGCTAGAGAAAGTAAGTAATGAACGTTATATCTATGTTTTAGAGAATATAAATGTAGAGGTTTCTTACATATATTACATAGTCTTATAATACACGAGTATTCGAAATCGATTACAAAACTTAAAACGAGCTCACACCTACCAATTAACGCTAGTTAGCTTATTAGCAATCCTAGCTACATTTTGTGCCTCGCTCGCTTAATGGCCATTATACGTTTTATTTCCTGTTAAATATGTGCATACCTATGTTAAGTGTTGTATGTGTAACTAGAAATACATAAAGTCGACAAATCTCCCATATTTTCAAATTACAAGAGCTCGCTTTGTTAGGTACTTGCAGGAGCCATACACGTGCTCAGCGAGTTTGTTTTAACGCGGTCCACATTAGTGACGACTTTGGTCCAATTCCAGTGAAAGTATATTTGTTAAAGGAACGTTACAAATATTTGCTGATGTAAGATTTATTTAAAAGTAAATGGCTAAATGGCTACGACATGTTCATGATGTCTCCATCTTATTAGCATTTAGCGACCTAATTGTGATCTCTGATTTGGGTGCATTTGGTGCCGTATTTGGGTGCGTGTGAGTTACACGGCCTAACATACTGTAGCAACACGTGGTAAGTAGCTAGCCATCTAATCTCACTCTACAGGTGATTCTGCAATTTACCAGAAACCGAAAATGACAGGTCGCGCACGAGCAAGATCTAGAGGCAGAGCACGCGGTCAAGAGACCGGGGCTCCCGGAGTTGTGAGTAAAATATGCATGATACAAGAGACATCTGTCGTGTCCCATTGTGTATCTGGCAATAATTATACTAAACACGGATATACTCACTTTCGCAGACTTCCCAGGAACCAGCCCCCCCTCAGTCTGAAGGGGACCTCGTGGGACGCGGAAGACAGAAAACGGCTCCGGGAGTGGCGGCCACAGAAGGTGCAACTCCCTGATCACCAGCCGCAATAAATTCACATTTTTCACTGTCGTGATCATAAATGATGCGTTTACCTTGATAAGAGTGTATGTCATTGTATAGTTTATTTTTTATAAGATGTTAGGGGGAAACTTTTTATTGATCCATTTGTATTGGTTCTGCTCGTCTTTGGTGGTCCGCCCTACAGCTGTTCTCCAGATATCTGCAGGCTTTCAGCAAGTGAAGATTGGAGAGCGAGGAGGACGTCGCCGGGATTTCCACGATGCAGGAATCTACACCAGGCAGGCCATGGACCACGTCAAGGAATCCAAGACTGGTTTGTGCTTTTCAGTCGTAACAAAGCGCCATTTAACATGTTTCCATTGCTGTCGAGTTTTGCATTATTTGAATTAAAAAAAACTAAACAAGCCTCTTTATTCTTTACATTCGTTTGTAACCAAGACAACTTTTTTCCCCAGGTACTTCTGGCTCCCCCATTGAACTGAAGGCCAACTTCTTCCGCATCCTGTCCCGGCCTCAGTGGGTGCTGTACCAGTACCACGTTGACTTCAAGCCCCCCATGGAGTCTTGCCGCCTGCGCTCCGCCCTCCTGTTCCAGCACTCTGAGACGCTGGGCATGGCTCGCACCTTCGACGGAGCCCTCCTTTTCCTGCCTCACAGGCTGCCCAACCCGGTAAGAGCCCTCCAGCTGGCACTGGCTGGCTGTGACCAGCGCACACTACAGATCCATCAAATGTTCAAAAATAACCATGGTTTACCAAACTGCTGTACAGGAGGTAACATTATGATTCCAGAAAAATAAAGCATATATAATAAAGGTTCAAGTAGAGATATCAAAGTGTAAGTCTTTGGAGCAGGCTTGATTAGGTTAGATACATGTTGTGATGATATTAATAATCAAATATATAAGGGTAGAAGGTTCCTGAGCTCAGTCATAAATGGTTATGTAGATGGATAAATGTACACAATCCCCATAATGGACTTGGACTTCCAGCCAGGCTGAAATCCTGTAAAAGGATGAATAGATGTTAGTAGCGAGGCTGTAAATGAGCTGAGAAGGCCAGACGTGGAACACTTAGGTGGCTAAGCGGGTAGAGCATCGGGCTAGTAATCTGAAGGTTGCCAGTTCGATTCCCGGCTGGTGAACCCAGCCGGTGCACATGACGTTGTGTCCTTGGGCAAGCCACTTCACCCTACTTGCCTCGGGGAGAATGTCCCTGTACTTACATTAACTGTACTTACATTAAGTTGCTCTGGATAAGAGCGTCTGCTAAATGTAACACGGTGTGCTGTAGGAGACAGTGCTGCACAGCGAGACAAGACACGGAGAGAAGGTCCAGATCACCGTCACCCTGACCAACGAGCTGCCTCCCACCTCCCCAGTGTGTCTGCAGTTTTACAACATCATCTTCAGACGGTTAGTAACACTTCCAGCCCACTGGGGGGCGTAACATACTGTTCCTCCTCCCTGGTATGAGCTTCCCCTGCCTGTGACCTCTGACATGGTCTGTCTGATGTAGGGTTCTGAGGATGCTGAACATGCAGCAGATAGGACGCCACTACTACAACCCTGACGACCCGCTCAACATCCCCCAGCACAGGTTGGTAACTCAGAGGCTGAAAGTGCTGCTGGGAGTTGTAGCTTTCTCTGAGTCTTGTGTTTGTGTAGATACTAAGTAGTGTGTACTGTGTGTGTGTGAGGCAGGTTGACCATCTGGCCTGGCTTCACCACCACCATCCTGCAGTACGAGTCCAGCATCATGCTGTGCACAGACGTGAGCCACAAGGTTCTGCGCAGTGAGACGGTGCTGTCAGTCATGGCCGGCCTGAGGCAGCAGTGTGGCGAGCAGCGCTTCCCCGAGGCCTGCACCAAGGAGCTGGTGGGCCTCATCGTGCTCACCAAGTAAAGCCCCTGACTCACCCCCCCCCTCACTAACCCCCCTGAACCCTCCTCACTGTTAAAAGTCATACTGACCATGTTGATGTTCACTCTGATCCAGGGCCGTGTATGATCATCATAAACGGCCAACCCCCCCCCCCCCCCCCCATTGTTGACTCTACGGCCTTGCTCTGATCCAATCACCATCTCCAGGTACAACAACAAGACCTACCGGATTGATGACATCGCCTGGGACCACACGCCCAACAACACGTTCAAGAGAGGAGACGCGGACATTTCCTTCAAGAACTACTACAAGACAGTAGGTCCTCCTGAGATGAGGGGGCGGGGATCGTCCCAGGGTGTGCTGCTCTGAGACCAGCTGATCCTTGTGTTTCCGCAGCAATACGGGCTGGACATCGTCGACAGCAACCAGGTGCTTCTGATCAGCCACGTGAAGAAGCTGGGGCCTGCTGGAGCTCTGCCCCCAGGGCCAGCCTTGCTGGTGCCTGAGCTCTGCTACCTCACAGGTACCTCCACAACACACCTGTATGAGTGAGTTATCAGTGCTCATGAGGTCATAGCCACATTCACTACTTTCCCTGTTAGACGGTGTCCAATCAGAGCAAACCACGGTGTCCAATCAGAGCAAACCACGGTGTCCAATCAGAGCAAACCACTATGGTTGATTGAACCACTGCTGGTCCTGCAGTGTGTATTAATGTATTTCTTTTTTTTTTCTTTTTTTTTTGCCTATTTTTCCTCAACTCCTCAACAGGCCTGACCGACAGGATGCGCAGCGACTTCAACATCATGAAGGACCTGTCGTCCCACACCAGACTGACCCCGGAGCAGAGAGAGGGCCGGCTCACCCGCTTTGTCAACAACATCCACAAGTAGGCCGGCCATGTCTGGACCACTGCATTTACTGTAGAGTCCTAAAGCCAGGTTACCGTGGTGCGGCCCATCAAGTAGAGCGTGTACCGCTCTGGGTTTGATTCCAGCCCGGGCCGTTTCTGAGTGTATTCCCCTTCTCTCCCCCACACATTTCCTGTTCATGTCTGTTGAATAAAGCCATAAAAAGCCCCCCAAAAGAGAAAAGCATTGTGGTCAACAGTCACACAGTGACCACTTCCTCGTTTGCCCAGGAACACTGAAGCAGAGAAGGAGATGAGTACGTGGGGGCTGAACTTTGACAACAAGCTGCTGAACCTCACTGGCAGAGTCCTCCCAGCAGAGAGAATCATCCAGGGCTCCAGATCGGTAAATAACATCACTATCACACGCTTGGAGCTATTGGGTTTTCTAAACCAAGTGGTTCCCAACCCTGGTCCTCAGGTACCCCCTGTCCTGCATGGTTTAGATGTTTCCCTGCTCTAGCACACCTGATTCAAATGAATGGGTCGTTTTCAGCTCTGCTGAAGCCTGTTGACGACCATTCATTTGAATCAAGCAGGGAAACATCTAAAACATACAGGACAGGTGTCACCAATGCCAAACAAACCTGTCTTCATAACTCAGTTTTCAAGCCTCCTATCATAATGACACTTCAGTTAGCAGGCTCACAAAACACAAGCATTAACGGGTTGTGCGTCCTCTCCCCAGTTTGATTATAACCCCTGGGCGGCCGACTGGACCAAGGAGATGAGGGGCCTGCCCCTGATCAGCTCCCGGCCCCTGGAAAAATGGTGCATCTTCTACACCCGCCGCAACTCAGGCGAGGCCCAGGCTCTCCTGCAGACGCTCAACAAGGTGTCCCAGCCTCTGGGCATCCGCATACAGAGGCCTGAGATGTGAGTCAACCTACGACCACCACAGCGCCATCTAGTGGCAGCACTTTGCGATGTGGATTTCATGTGACATGTCGACCCGCTGCTGTTAGAACAGTAGGGTGAGACGGGGGCGTTTTGACGTGTTGCTGATGCTCTGTGCGTCCTGTGGCCAGGGTGGAGTATGAGGATCGTCAGGAGGCTCTGCTCAGGGCCCTGCAGCAGCAGGTCCACCCAGACACCCAGATGGTCAGTCTGCATGGCACGCTGACATTCATTCTCTTTTTTTGTGTTTTTTTTTGGGGGGGGGGAACTTCTTTTAAAACGGGAGGTTCCAAGATGATGCGTTTTTATACATGCACTCCGTTCAAAACATACATGTACAGGTGGAACGCAGAACACACACACACACACACACTGCCCTCTCCAGCCAGACCTCAGATGGAACGCAGAACACACGCAGCCCTCTCCAGCCAGACCTCAGCCACTTGTCTCTTCCCCCCCGCCCCACTTCCCCAGGCAGTGGTGGTGTTGCCCAGCAACAGGAAGGACAAGTACGACAGTGTGAAGAAGTACCTGTGTGTGGACTGCCCCACGCCCAGCCAGTGTGTGGTGTCCCGCACCCTCAGCAAGCCCCAGGCCCTCATGACCGTGGCCACCAAGATCGCCATGCAGATGAACTGCAAGATGGGAGGAGAGCTGTGGAGCGTGGAGATCCCGGTGAGTGTGGCACGCAATCAGTCTCCACCAATCGTATCGCGAGGCTGAGAAAGCATTGTGGGTTATGACCACATGGGTTGTGGTGAAGCATCTCGAGGCTGAGAATGCATTGTGGGTTATGACCACATGGGTTGTGGTGAAGCATCGCGAGGCTGAGAATGCATTGTGGGTTATGACCACATGGGTCATGGTGAAGCATCGCGAGGCTGAGAATGCATTGTGGGTTATGACCACATGGGTCATGGTGAAGCATCGCGAGGCTGAGAATGCATTGTGGGTTATGACCACATGGGTCATGGTGAAGCATCGCGAGGCTGAGAATGCATTGTGGGTTATGACCACATGGGTTGTGGTGAAGCATGGTTGTAGTGTCGGCTTTATGTCACCTCTCTCGTGCCCCACAGCTGAAGCAGTTGATGATCGTGGGGATCGACTGCTACCACGACACGTCGGCAGGGAAGAGGTCCATCGGAGCTCTGGTGGCCAGTCTGAACCAGGGCATGTCCAGGTACCACCCAGCCCTTCATCCTCAGCTCCTCAGGGCTGCATCGTCTGCAGTGCCCCCCTGCCCTCCTCCTTAGACACCAGGTCCTGGGGTGGGTTAGCTGAGGGGAGCCGTGTTGGAGAGGTGGTCAGGTGTTCGCATCTGAAGAGAACTTGGGAGATGTGAGGCAGCCAGATGTGACAAACTGACTGACAGTACGAGTGGCCATTTTGAACTGCAACTCTAGCCTGTTTTCCCAGGTGGTTCTCTAAGTGTGTGCTGCAGAACCGGGGCCAGGAGATCATGGATGGGCTAAAGGTGGCCCTGCAAGGCAAGTCCAGTCGATAGAAAAGCCTGAACACATGAGCTACAGAGGACCAAGGCTAGAGATGTGTGACAACTCCTACCTTGTGGTAGTCGATGTTGTTCTTAGTTTCAGCATCTGAATAGGAACGTTGCCATGCGTGGTGTTGAAGTGACGTGTTGTTGCAGGCGCTCTGAAGTCCTGGCTGAAGTACAACAACTGCCTGCCGTCCCGCATCATCGTGTACCGAGACGGCGTGGGGGACGGGATGCTGCAGAGCGTGGTCAACTACGAGGTGCCCCAGATCATGGAGTCCATCAAGACCATGGGCCAAGACTACGCGTAAGACCAGCGCACTGACCAGCTCTCTGACCATCTGAGCCAGAGCTTCCATTGTGTCTGTCCTCCCCTGCACACCACCCCACCTAAGGTAACGTGAACAGATTCTGGTTGGTCTCATGCCTGTGCCCCTCCCTTCTCCCTCCAGCCCCAAGCTGACCGTGGTGGTGGTGAAGAAGCGCATCAGCTCCAGGTTCTTCGCCCGCATCGATGGCAAGCTGGCCAACCCTCCCCCTGGCACCGTCATCGACACCGAGGTCACCCGCCCCGAATGGTACGCCCACCTGTCAGGAAACAGCCCTGGATTAAAATCCCTCTGGCTTAACTAATATAATACTTAAAATTGTGTGATCGATGTAAATGCTCCTGTTTTGAGGTGTTGGCGCGCGATGTGCTTGTGCTTGGTCCTACCCAGGTATGACTTCTTCATCGTGAGCCAGGCCGTGCGCATGGGCAGCGTGTCACCCACCCACTACAACGTGGTGTACGACAGCAGCGGCCTCAAGCCTGATCACATGCAGAGGCTCACCTATAAGCTCTGCCACATGTACTACAACTGGCAGGTAGGACCGCTGAGCTGGACGGGTCTATACCAGCCTCTCTCTGCCCTGGGTGGACGTACTACACTTACTGTTTTGATAGTCCTCCAATCCCAGTCCTCAAGGGCCCCTGTCCTGCATGTGTTAGATGTTTCCCTGCTCCAACACACCTGATTCAATTAAATGGGTTGTTATAACGACCATTCATTAGAATCAGGTGAGCTGGATTAGGGAAACATCTAAAACATGCAGGACAGCGGCCCTCGAGGACTGGGATTGCACAGCCCTGCCTTGTGGTCCTGCAGATGTTGTGACTGGTAAGCCTTATTGGAGTATTGTGTGTGTGTGTGTGTTCTTCCAGGGCATCATTCGCGTCCCTGCTCCTTGCCAGTATGCCCACAAGCTGGCCTTCCTGGTGGGGCAGAGCATCCACAGACAGCCTGACTCGAACCTGGATGACTTCCTCTACTACCTGTGAGACGAACCCAGCTACCCTGCTGGGGGCTAGGTCACTTCTGTTTTTGAGAGAACATTTAGTTTCTACAAGTGTTGTTTTAATATTGCTTGTTTACATTTCAGTCATTTTGAATGGCTACTTGATTTGTTTCATATTATGTTCCATTTAGTCAGTACGTCTAAAATTCATTTGTTTTAGTAATCAGAAGAAGAAAAAAATGTGCATCAAATTCTATTTGAATGTTTGCTGAATAATAAATAATTTTAGATTATAGTTCTAACAGTTCTAGCATTCTGAAAGATCCCAGTATCCTAGTAGCTGAATTGCCACCTTTTGTTTACCTACAAAATAAAGCATTCTGGCCAGAGTTTAGAGAGGTGTGGGTGTGCTGGGTCGTGGATGGATGCTTACAGGAGTTGGCAGAGGGGATATTCCAGTCGGTATGGGGAGGATGTCTCCCTCATCTTGATAACCATGTGACTTCATCTTTAAACTTGTATACAGCCATCCTGGTCTTCAGGGCCTTAACCTGCTCCAGCACACCTGATACGAAATGGTTAGAGCTTGATAACGACCCATTTAGTATCAGGTGTGTTGGAGCGGGAAACATCTTATGCTGGGGACACGCTATACGATTATTATTTGTTTTCCCTTATAAGATTTTCAAACCGTGAAAGACCACAAACATGAGGACAAAAAATCCGAGATGTAGCCGTTTTGCTCCTACAGTGTGTGGTCACTCTAAACACACCTCACACCAAGGGATCATCTGCTGAACCATCAAGATAATCGGGACATATGTTACCTAGCATTGTCTGTGGGGCCGAAGATCCTGTGGCGTGGGCCCTAAGGACCAGGGTCGAAGACAGCTGTATATGTCACAGGTGAGGCGTGGAAACTGAAAGCAATATGACAACAGGGCAAAACTCGAAACACAACTGTACAAAATATCAAATTTATTTTCATAAAAAAATTGCACATGCACACCCATACAATATTTTGTAACCACCAATATAGGCTGTTATCTCTTCATAAAGCTAGCACACAATTGCAGATTTTTAAAACATTATGGTTTAGAAGACACCATGGGGAAAGCTTGCACTGTTTGATTATAAAGTTTTAATGTACAAAAAAGGCAGTCTGAAAATCAAGTATAAACATTTAAAAACAATTTACAAATGGACCAAGTACAAAAAGAGCAACAGTGGCTCAAATAATATGTATAGAAGCAATGACAACTTAGCATGGTCTGTGAAATGTACATATATTAATCGTAGTTTAAACGCCTGTTTGGCTGAGAAATGTACAGAACATTATACAGAATGCTTTTGATACATTCTTTTTTGGCAGTCTCAGTTCAAATCTCATGTCAGTTAACAAGTTAATCAGATTTTGAGGTGGATTCAAGGATGGAGTGGTTAACGGAAGATGGTGAGATAACAGGAAGAAAAGGTTTGATTTCACAAGCCTGGACCAGAGGTACATAAGTTGGACATCTGCACAACCCTTAGGAATAGTATTGATACATTGGCTTTCAATTCATCATACATTCACTCCTATGTGCTAGTTTGGGTAAGGATATAAAGACAGCACTCTTGCCCAGTACCATAAGCACAGGGCATACGGTAATCACATGGTTTTCTATTGGAAGTATGACAGATGCCAGCCTTCTGTATTCTATTTGACTTTAGGGGGTCACCAATGGAGGTAGGCTTGTGTTTTGTTAATAGGACACTTCTATAAAGTCATTTATAGACCTAATTGACTAGAAGGTCACTCAATCAAATCTGACGGCATGGTGCTCAGGGTACTGCAAGCCACAAAGTAACTTCCTCATGCTCTCAAGTCTAGAAACTCAACAGGAACGTGTGTACACGACGAAACAAATGAATAGTAAATGCATATTGTGACTCACTCGTCTTGTGGTTATACATGGATGTTGATTTCATGTGAGCGCTCCCTGGAAGGCCGTGTTGATTGAGTGATGCCCCTTCTGGTCTCACACACGAGGGACTGGAAATGCAGTTAACTTTTAAGTACAGATTATAACACAAAATATTCTTGTAAAGTGCCTTAACGTCTTTGTCATGAGTTAGTTGTGCGAAATGAAGAACATATGCAGGGATTAAATTCGATTTTCGAAGACCAAATGTCTTCCAACTATGTCAATTAAAAAGCAACCGTCTGTTTTTCTCTCCTGTTCACAGTCTGAGAAACGAAACATCAGGGGTTTGAATTTTGTGAGAAAACGTACTCTGAACATCATCCTCCCCCCACTCCTAATTCCACCTTGTGTCTGAAGTTTCAAACAAGCTGTAAAAGTTTAGGCCCCCCAGAAAACACGACACTCATACAAGCAACAAGCTGCACGTCACTAGTCTGGATTTGCAAATTACATTTCATTTTCTGAAATAATGCAACAACATGAATGCATATAGGACATAGAAACTCTCCGGTTGACAAGATACAAACCATTGTGCATTTATAAGGCAGATACATTTAGGGCGGTTCCATCACGGCTTTTCATGTCCGTTCAACTATTTCAAAAGAAATAACATAATGCTGCTGTTTAGAAACCCTATCCCATCTAATCATGTGCTTGTCCAGAGGGAGTCTGAAAAATAGCTACATAGTGGTCTGGCCTCACCACAGCTTCAGCCCCATAGCTACATAGTGGTCTGGCCTCACCACAGCTTCAGCCCCATAGCTACATAGTGGTCTGGCCTCACCACAGCTTCGGTCCAGAGCCATGTGGTCTCTTTCCTCTGCACTGAGCCTGCCTTTAATAACGTGTTCACAAGACTGTGTGTACCTGGGCAGTATGTTCTGTTCAATCTCAATATATCACGTGTTCTTCGTAAAGAGGACCCACGGTTCTACTGCATACTCATCTGAAACCGGTCAAACCGTGAATCTAACAGAACTCCGCGGTTCTTGCAAGAAGGTCTGAACAGACAAAGCTCGTCCCATGAGCGTGTGCTTTCATAGGGTCAATGAGGGAACGACCACTCTGAATGTGCTTAAGATACCACATGCAAAACTTGCTCCCAGGCTCAGTAACCTGGGCTTTCAACGAGCCCCAGGGCGAGCCTGTGGCCTCGCGGCCGTTACTTCTGACACGCACACACACACCGGCTCAGTGGAGCCGCTGGAGCGACTTCACACACAGTCCTACTGACCGTGGAGGACTTCCCAGCATGCATCCTGTCCTTCCTGGTGCTGCTGTGAGGTTTATAGCAGCTTGAAAAACGCAAACAGCCAGAGAGGTCGATACAACGTCAACCTGTGAGATCATATTCAAAATATGTACTGTACTTAAATAAGAAAATACGGATTCTGACTAATATACAACAGATGTATCAGAATACAGTGGTTTACCAAGCTGGCAACATGTCATTCAAATCCATGTTAAGACCGAGGTTCCATTTTTTTTCTTGACTGAATTGAAATGACAGCAAATGGAAGAGAGAGAGAGAGAGGGGGGGGGGGGGGTGTTAATATAATGAAATATCCTTTTCACGTAGGGTATGTCGAGAGACTATTTTACAGCGCCAAGTCTTTTCAACAGTTTCCTCCCTTTGGAGATTAGTCCCTTTTTCTTTTTGGAGGACAAGTCGCAGGGGCTTCTCGTGGGACTCCCGGGCCCCACGATGGCGGGGCCGGACCCAGGGAAGTGTGGGCGCACAGTGGGTGAGGCGGCTCTTCTGGGCGGACCCGGTTTTTCCGTCGGAACCTAATGGGAGACCCGTAAGGGACAGTTCAGGGGGTTAAACAGCCAGCTCTCGCACCCCAGTCACTACTCCCCTTCTCTCAGTCCTTTCTGTCTCATCGGGGCCACCATAGCTCTGGATGCCCCAGTCTGTCTCCCTTACGTGTCAGAACTTGGGTGTTGTCTTATTAGCGTAAAGTCAAAGACACAGAGTCTATATGAGAGCTTTCTTTAGGTCCTCTCTCTCCTCTCTCTTCCCAAGTAGTATACATGGTCTGCTGATCCTGCACAAATCTCTCCAACAAACATGTCTATCAATGAAAAAGGAAATGCCTTTCACAGAAAACAAGATACAACATAGTCCTGTGTTACATCATGGGCCAAAATGACAGCAAAGGTTTGTTTAAATATATATAGTCTTACTTACATACTGTATACTGTACAACTGGGTTACAGAGAAACATTGAATATCTAAATATTCCTTGTAATCATGAGCTAAAAGGCTTCCTTTAAATTGCACTTAGGAGAAATGTGTTGACAGGATACCATTAACATGAGACAGAAGTCTCTGGAGGAACAGAGCTACATATAACATACGTATTTCCAAATGGTAAGTATCTGCACATTGAATGTTCATAGTTTATGGCATGTAAAGGAGATAAGTTATCAATTTACCAGTTTTGGAGCATTTTATCACTTTTCATCAAGGTAACTTCAAGGTTGTGGGAACCAATTCAACCTGCTTTAAAAAAGTTTAATTTACAAATCTGGTCGCAAGCACTAAATTATTTATGCAAACTTAACCAAAAAAAAAAAAAAAATGAGATTCTCAGTTTCTCATGTTAATCAAAATGAGGTTTGAAAATCTAAACTAGATGCCGGCTCTATGAGGATAAAAAATGTTAATGGCTTGTTTAACCATTTTGCGTCATTCGTTAGGTGAAAGAGGAAAAAGTGCACCCCCACAAACAGTGATGCATCATGTCAGATGTTGGAGCAGACCACAGCTTTGTGCCCAACAGGTGATAAAAGCTCCAGGAAATCCATGCGCTTGTCTGACACATGTTGTCATTGGTTGGCATCCGGCCACGATACAGGGTTGGGTACGTTTGATGGAGTGCACTATTTCAGGGAGAGGGGAGGTGCTAGGTCAGTGTTAGGGGCCTGGCTCAGTCTAGCGCTACTTCTACAGGTGAAGCATCCTGGGTCGTGCAACAATTAGCCTTTTAGCTTTTCATGAGTTACAGCAGGAGACTAAGAGTGGGTGACGGACATAATCGTACAACACTCAGAGAAACAACCGAAGACACCATGCTTCTCGTCTAATGCACTGACTATAGGGCGGTTGTTCTTCAGTGAGAGAACACACGCCTTTCTCCGAACGCTCTCTGTCCGTCGTAATGTAAGAGCCAAATGTGGGATGCGTTGTTGTGTGTTTCCGAGGCGACAAAGAAAGATGTTGACGAAAGGTGTTATGAAAAAGTGTGTACCATAACTTAGAGGTGCCCATGTCACCTGCATTAGACGAGAGAAACGTAACCTTGGTATCCTCAGTTGCCCACTTACGTGACGGAAACAGAGCCTTTAAGGTGTGAAATGAACACTCTTCTTCTGGTTTGCCAAGCGGTGAGAAAAAAAAGAAATAAATAAAATAAAATGCAGTGATGGCATTTCAATAATCTACACTATGAGAATGGCAAAACTATAAACCAAGGAAATCTCTGATGAAAACCTGTTGGTATTCAAACATCAATTGCAGTTATTTGTTAACACAATTTGTTGACACATATTTTCAACTAGTTATAGAATGTTTTCTTTTTGTTGAAATTATACTCTGATAGGAACATAAATTAGTTGACATCTGGCGTGCTATTTTACAGTTAAGCAACATACAAAAACAAGGCGTTCAGGAGGCAAATACAAAAATGAGAGTACTTGACTTGTTTTTCTTATAAAACTGTTCAAGGAGAATCCATGCATCTTAAAGATTGAACATGCGGCACTACACTCTACATATTTCATCCTCCGATACATCAAAACTACTCCCTCTATCGTCAGTTATTTTAGATCAAACACAGATTATATTCATAAAGCATTACTACAATGCTAAATATGCATGTGCAAAAAAAAAAGTTTGTGGACGTTCCCAAGATATTACGTAACGTTAACCTTTTTAAGTCAGCATCTTGCTGCTCCCGCCCCTTCGCTAGGAAGAATGCTTTATGAATACGGTATGTCCAGATATTACGTACAGTGCATAAGTTCCCCCCTTTTCACAGCAGTCAACATTGAAAAAGGAAAAACGACCCTCGGTGTGGTATCTAAAAGGTAGCTCTCGGACGTCGTTGCCGTCTACAGCGACAAAGCGTCCCCCATCGTAACCTTGACAACGAAACACACACAAGCACGGACAGAGAAACTAAAGGAGGAAGGAGAGCGAGAGAGGGACCTGAAAGGAGCATATGGATGACAGAGGGCTAGTACTGCGTGAGAGCGTGTACCCTTTTGGTCTTGATCCTAGCCGGAGCGTCCTGCGGGTACCGAGATGGAGAGTCCGTGAGAAAAACCTCCACGTCGTCAGGCACTTCTTCGAGAAAGTTGGAGGGGACGAGGCCCTTGTGTCCATTGAGTTCACCCTGGGGGGGGGGGGAGGGGGGGGGGGGGGGGGAGCAGGAAGAGGCCGTCGTTAAAGGGCACTGTTTCAACAGGGCCATTGGGCTGCGCTTCGATATTGCCATCTAGTGGTTTAAGGGGAGCATTACAAGTGCAGTTCTCACAGTAAACCACCAGGTGGCGATGGTAAAGCGCAGCCCTATGGAAGGGGTTTTTAAGAGGCACAAAACACAGACTCTTCGATCGGTTTCTACAAATGAACAAATGTGACTTCGTTCTATTGAACGCTTACATAGTAAAATCCATCTTCGTCGATTTCGCCAAAGACGTTGACGACGTCTCCGGCACAGAATGTCAATTCAGCCTGTCGACCAAGAGAGAGAGAGTTACAGGACATCGATCTTCCCTTGCATGCCTCACACAGTCCCATGCAAGCTAAACACAGTTAAATAAGACCTCGGAAGAACCAGGGATTCCATTAGGGTCGGAAACAGCGTGAGATTCTCTCCTCCCTCTTCCAATCAGTGTGATGCATGTGGGAGGGTCAAGACAGTCTAGCCACCAGACAACAAACACATGTATCAAACTGTTTGATGACTGAAGGACAAGATTGCATCACAATCCAGTGGGACTCCTCGGGGATTCTCCAACCAAACACAAACACTAACAAACAGGTGAAGAATACTACTTAACACACAGACCAAAACCAAGGCAGGATGCTGGGCCCAGCAAGGCATGGAGGGGGATTAGTGACGACTAGAGAGGGGGTGTGTGTGTGTTAGGGGGGTGTTCGGGGTGGGGGGTGGGCCCTCATCTGAACCCCACCCCGTCTACACACTGTACAGGGTGGGGGACACACACAGAGCACACGCACGCTGCTCGCACTCACCTCCTCCATCAGCCTGTCTCTCCCATACTGTGGCTGGGCCCCAATAGAAAGGAGAGGGGATGAAACCAAGGGGAGGGGGGGCAGTGGGGGACAGGTGACCACTTCATGATTCACATGATTCACAGGGAGCGTGTTTGTGTGTGTGTGTGTGTGTGTGTGTGGGGGGGGGGGGGGGTAGGGGTTATGGGGGAGTTGTTTATCGTTGAGCCTATTTAAGTGATTCAGTCTGATATACGGTCGATGTTACCGTAGCAACAGGACCCCACTGTGCACTCTGGGGAAGACCACGCTGTCCCTTTCCCTGCCAGTGGCGTTAGCATGAAGCGTTAGCATGTAGCGTTAGCATGTAGCGTTAGCATGTGTGTGTGAGTGTACAGTGCGCGGTGGGACTGCGGGGAGGCAGCAGGTACCTCCACATCCACGTTAGGGGAGCTCTCCCGTGGGTCGTAGTCATACAGGGCCACCATCCTGCGGGTGGAGGCCGGGTGCTGACGCCCGCTGCGCCGGTTCCTCTCTGGACAGGCAGAGGGAGGAAGGGAGGGGCAGGGGGGGGGGGGGGAGAGGGAGAGATGGGTGGTTGATTGGAGGGGTAAAAGGTCACATACTAAATAATCGTCTCCTGAAGATGCATGTGATGGTTAATGACCTTGTGAAGTTACTCAATCAGGGACTGATTGGTAATACTGTCAGTCATACATTCAGCTATATCCTTCTCTGTCATCTTCACATTTTTATGATTTATGGATTAGAATGAACAAATCCCGAGACGGTAGCATGGTTAGAGGAGCGGGAGGGGGGGAGGTGGGGGACAGATATGGGAACAAGAGGGGGGGGGGGGAGGTGGGGATGGATATGGGAGGGGGGGGGTGGGGGACAGATATGGGAGCAGGAGGGGGTGGGGGACAGATATGGGAGCAGGAGGGGGTCAAAGGGCACCTGGGAAGAACACACCTCTCTTGGATTTTCGGGACCTGCGGTTTATTGAGCGGCCATCTTTGAAGCGGTTGCAGTTGACTTATCAGGAGGGAAAGAGAGAAGAAGACAGGAGGAGGAAGTGGAGAAGAAGAAATAAGAGCACCATCCGCAAAACACACCAGTGTAGAGAGTCGGCGGGGGGAGGGGGGAGGAGGAGAGCGGGGAGGAAACAGCGGCAGAGGAAGGACAGAAGGAGGAGAAGGAGGGAGGGAGACAAGCATAGGAGAAGGGGCCTACCGAGCTTCTCTACCGGGGTGTTGAGGGGCAGGAAGCCCTGTTTGAGCAGCTGGTCCATCATGTCGTCATCCTCAGTCTGGATCTCAGACACCATGTTACAGGGAATGAGCCCCGCCCGCTCTCGGACCTCCGCCCTGTAGAACCCATCTGTGTCCTTGTTCCCAAACACCTGAAAGCCACACACACACACACACACACACACACACACACACACACAAGCATTGGTGTCAGAGCACCAGTCAGGGAACATAACCCAACAACAGCCCACCTCTGTTATGAAAGGTAGCGCGTGCATCCCCGTGTGTGTGTGTGTGTGTGCATGTGCAGCACGCTTATTAGAGACTTATCACTACAACGTCATTTCCTGTGTTTGTCCCCCCCCACCTTGATGATCTGTCCTTCCTTGAAGGGCAGCTCCTCGTCGGCAGCGTCTGGGTTCGGGGACATGGACAGCGGGTCGTAGTCGAACAGCGCCACGAACACGCGTGCCGGCTCTTCGCCCTCCGACTCCTCGTAGTACTCCTGGCTGCGCCGCGCTCGCCCCGGCAGGTGGCCACGCCCGCCGTACCCGTCTGAAACACAGGAGGGAGGGTGGTGCTACTGCCGGGCCAGCCCAGGTGGCCCTGCGTCACGCCCGGCAGACGGGGGGGGGAGGTGTGTGTGTGTGTGTGTGTGTGTAGAACAGTGGTTCCCAACCCTGGTCCTCAGGGCACCCCGGTCCTGCCTGTTTTAGATGTTTCCCTGCTCCAACACACCTGATTTAAATGAATGGTCGTTAGCAGGTGTGTTGGAGCAGGGAAACATCTAAACCATGCAGGACAGGGGATCCCTGAGGACCAGGGTTGGGAACCACTGGTATAGAAGAAGAGCCAGGTGTGTCTAAAGTACACTTCGTGTCTAGTTTCAACTCCAAACATACTAGTTTTTCTTTTACTTTTTTACATTTGCATTACATTTCTGTAATCTGATTGACGGGTCTTTATACACACAGGTCCTATAGCTGGAGCAATTGACAGCGCACACAGAGTGTCACTAACAGCCACACACAGACACACACACACAGACACACACACAGACAGACACAAGACAGACACAGTCAGGGGAGGACAGACAAGCCAAGCTGTGGGATGGGGGGGTAATCACATGACCATGCGCAAATTATCAGAAGGGATGGGGGAGGGGTGGTAACAAACGTTGCTGTTTTACTTTGCTTCATGTCATACAGGAAGCGACAAACTCCCAGTTCTTTAGGGTTAGGGTTCGGAGAACAAAGAAGTCAACAGACCAAACGCCACAGCAGCTTCCTGGTTCCATAACAGGGACAGTGAGGGGAAAGGAAAGAACCTGATGGCTGTAAACCATGCAACTCATGGGTCCCCCATGTTGAATCAAATGCTTCGATTGCGATCGTTTGGATGGCAGTCTGCTTCAGGTCCCTGGGAATCCCATCTATTTATCTTGTGCAACCAGAACCACAAAGATGTACTGGACACAATGAATACGTAGTATAAACATTGTGGGAAATTATTTGGAATCAAAATGTCTAATTGAGATGACATCATGTGGTGTGATACCAACAAGACAAGGGGGCAAGTTCTCCAACCATGTCTTCTTCTCACTGTTCTGCAAACAACCACTCATGCAAAATCAACATACAAACTACCTGGGTGGAGGGCGGGAGGAGGGGGGGGAGGTTGAGGGTGGATTAAGGAGAGGAGAGGAGGGGGTTCGAAGGGAGATTTGGGATCTGAGGTCGTAAAGGAACACACAGGGAGGGGACACTCATTCTCCATTGACAGAAACGGCGGCCATCTTGTCTAGAGTCGAGCTCGGAGCAGAAAGACCCTCCACCTCTAAACACCCTGCAGATGAACACAAGGCTCTCTCGTCTTTCCCCGTCATGGTCAACAGTAACAGTCTGCTTGAGAGAAGCTGCTCCACATACCATAGTGATGCCATTTCCTGCGCCGAGCTACACTGCCATAGTAACCATCCTCCTTGCCAGGTGAGAGACTCCCCTCACTGTTACTCTCCATGGTGATCTCTACAGGAGACAGTCAACCACAACCACAACCACAGAGTTACAGTCAGGGACTCCCCCCTCACACACACACACAGACACAGATGCAAACATAGACGAAAGCCAATACACACACAGACATAATCACACACACACGATCACATGCACACTGCTTTAGCCCTCTGCAGCGACCCACGCTAGGGGGCTGGGAGGGCTGCGAGGGCGGGGGAGGAGAAGACATCCGTCAGTGTAAAACAGCAAAGCTTGCGCCAAAATTGACACGAGAAGAGGTCAGAATAGAGCTGGCCCTGTGTGTAGACAGACGCCCACCTATTCAGATCCACCTCCACTGAAGGGGCAGACATCTCCCTCAGGTGTCTTTGTGGGGGGGGGGGGGTTACCAGCCCGGTGTTGCCCGCCCCCCCCGCCCCTTCGTCTCACCAGGGGGGCGTGAGGACGGGTGAGAACGTGCAGGTGGGCCCTGTCATGGGCTCTGCCAGGGGAACACATGGGATGTTTGGGCAACACCGAGGGGCCCCGAGGCGGGGGGGGGAAGGGGAGGTGGCCTCACTAACCAATGGAAGGGACCGTGATGGGGCGTCGCTGGGGGGGAGGCCCTCCGCGGACAGGCCTCCGTCCTGATTGGTCCATCCGCTCGGAGCGCCCGTGAGAGGGGGAGTTCCCTATGATCTTCGGAGGGAGAGAGAGAACACACGCCAGGTTAAACACACCCTGCCTGTTCCTGGCCAGAGATGAGAGAGAGAGAGACAGAGAGGAGGAGAGAAAGTCAGAAGGAGAGAGAGACAGAGGGAGACAGAGAGACAAATCACCCATTGAAAACAAATGCAAAACCATAAGAGCAAATGATGTCACTTCCATTTGTCCTTAGGGAGGCAAAGTAAAAGTAATCAACGCATAAAACAAGGAGAACAACAAACCAATAAACCATCCACACAACCAAATCAAACGCACCCCGACACAACAACATGGACCGCGGAGAGGGAAGGGGGGGTGTTTAGCTAAAGACCATTTGTTAGTTTTGTGCATGTCGGCTCCCTGACGGCACGCGCTGGTGCGGGAGGAGTGAGCGTGCGTGGAGGAGAGGGAGACGGCTGAAGGCTTGTGTGCGGGGGCTGGGCACAGCCTTACCGGCCTCCACCCTGGGCCCTGCTCTCTGTCGGCAGAGACTGAGGACCGACGCTTATTCATGACGAGGGCAGCAGGGGGTGGTGGAGGAAGGGGGGGGGGGGCGACTATTCAGCACGGGAGGGAGAGAGAGGAGACAGGGAGAGGAAAGGAAGAAGTTGGGAGAGAGAGAGAGGGGTCTTTGTCTGAGGCGGTGTGATGGGGTGGGGACAGGGCGCAGGACTGCCACACCTCACAGCAGGCCAGGGGTCACAGCTAGAGTCTCAGCTGGCAGTGCAGACCAGCCACAGGGACCTGGGAGAAGCAGGGCATGCTGGGAGCACAGGTCTCTCTGGGGGGGGGGGGGGGGGGGCAGTCAGGGGGGGGTGGAGGGACCGGTAAATGACAGGCTAGGAGGGCTGATGTCAGTCAGCTGTCACACGGACGCCTCATTGGTTGGCTGGGGAGAAGGGGGAGGGGCAGAGGGAGACCACGTATCTCCATGTAGAGACACCCCAGCTCCCCGGAGATGAGACCTTCTCCTCAGAGACATGAGAAACAAAAACTTCCTGAAATGGCCTTTAGATAACCAAAAAAGCTTCACTTAAAAACTCACTGGACGTTCTAAGAACGAGCAAACTAATACACATGAAAAACTACAAATAAGAGCCACCATGAACATGTAGTAACTTGCAGGTATATATCGCACAAAAACGATAAGAAATCAACGTAAAAAACGTGGAGAGACCCACAGAGAAAATCAACGGAAAAACAAATTATTACATTTTTTATGATAATTTCGAAGGAATAAAGAATGGGTTTTACTGATGGAATGCACAGCAGAGCAGTCTGAGTCACACACACCAGCGGCTGGTCTGTGCCCCTGACGAGCCCGGCCCTACTGTCCCTGTGAGTGAGATAGGCCCTGTCCAACTGGCTGAACCTGCCCTGGCTCAGCCCTGCCTCCCTGGGGTAGAATCTGGGCCCGGGCTCCCGGCCCGGTCCGTAGCGGACCTCCCTGCTCCGCAGCTCCCCCACGTGGCCCGTCTTGGGGGCGGAGCCGGGCCCATCGCAGAAGTCCTCTTCCACGCTGCACTGGCGCGTCAGGGTTCTCTTGCGGCCCATGGCCAGGGCCCGCCGCTCCACCGGGCCCTCGCAGTGGATCACCCGTACGGGGGCCCGCGCGGGGCCGTAACCGTGGTAGCCGCGGTAACCCAGGGAGCCCTCCTCCTCGCTGCCGCAGTCCAGGCCGCTGTCGGGGCTCTTGGTGGCCTGGCGGCCGGGCCGGCCCGGGAAGCGGTCCTCCAGGGAGTAACCGTAGCGACCGTCGCAGTAGCGGGGTGAGGAGCGCTGGCGCTGCAGGCGGCGAGAGTTCTTGCTGGGGGAGAGCTGGTGGTGGAGGGGGGGGTCGGGCGGGTACATGCGGTTCCTGCGCTGCATGCGGGGGGTGCCGGGACGCCCCCCGCCGTCCTCGAAGCGGAGCCGGGGGCCCAGGCCGTCCACGCCGTCGGGCTCCTCCTCCGACACCTCGGGGATGCTGTGGAGCCGCTTGCTGCGGAGAGACTTCTGCCTCACCACCTCCCTCTGCAGGTCCCACGAGTCCCTCTCCTCCCCCAGGTCCTGCCGCCGGTAGTACGCCTGAGGCAGGGGAGGCCATCCGCCACACAGCACCATCCGGGTTTCACAGTTCAGTAAAGGAGGTTTACGTTTGGGAGGATTGTATTGTATTGGTTTTTTTGTTTTTGAAGGTGTTAGAACAGGCAGGAAACAACACAGTGTGTGAATAGAAAATAAATTGGGGAGGGGGAAGACAAAATAAAGACAGAATTAGTTATTTGAGGCAATGGCCTGAGGTAAGGCATGCAGTGTCATTCTGAGCAGGGAGAGATGACTCATGCTCTGAACGGGAATCTGTGGAGGGAAACAGAGGAGGGAAAATGAAAGAACTGGATGTTCCACTGAGCAGAGGTCAGAGTTCAGAGGTCAGAGGGTTTCATGACCTCAACCCATCTACCGGATGACCAGTACACACAGAAAAATGCAAATGTTTACGAGGAGCTGAACATAAATTTGTGGAAACAAAATGATAAAATAAAGGAAAAGATAAAAATGAAGTATGTATATATATAGATAGAAACACAGATTTCATTAAAGGTTAGTTTTGACCTTAATACTGAATTATCAATTCATTTTCATCTCGTCTTGAATATGTATTTCTCATTGGCTCTCTATCCTACTGATAATAGTATGAGATTATTTAATTGCCGCTGTTAAAATAAAACATTTATATTTGATCCAGAACATGATAAAAAAAGAACAAAAAAAACATAAAAAGTACATTCCCGAACAAGCAGTCTTACACAAACAGGTAAACAGACAGACTTTGTGAACTGATGAATTTGGAAACATTGGGCAGATGCAGCATTAGAAGGTCCCATGCTGATCAACACACCAATGAACTTCCAGGTCACATGGTACTGTATACTTCTCACATCACCTCTGGCACAGTTTCTTTAACTCAAGTCGCCAGTTTAACATGTGCCTCTTCACCACACTCCAAGATGACAGTTAGACACACACTGTACAGACAGGATATCATGGACATCAAGAACAAAATTCAAAACAAATTCCATGAGACAAGACTCAAACAAAAGTGAATAGTTCCATTTAAGCCAACTCACTTAAATGAGATTCCCATATGCTCTTACTATGCCATGGCCTTTCTAGCTGATGGTACTGTACATTTTGAAAGATAATAAAAACGTTCTCCAAAGAAAATCCTAAAATCTCGTTATTTTTTTTTTTTTTACAAACAACACCACACAATCCAAACTTGACATCATACAGATAATTCAAACTAGGAAAACAACAACAGTTAAAATGTCAAATAGGAGCACGTTGAATCTCGACATAAGACATTATATCGACACAGTAGGGTGGCCTGGTGTCATTCATGCTGGGTGGGCGGAGACACACCCCGGCGGTAGCTAAGCCTGATGAAGCGAGGTGCGCGGGGGTCAGAGGTCACAGGGGTCAGAGACGGTCACAGGGGTCAGAGGGGTCACAGCAGGCTGGAGAGCTCAGCCAGGCAAGGCCACAGCGAGCCTGCATGTGGAGCGTGTGGAAGAGGGGCCGCTGCAGATCACATGAACCCCCCCTCCCCTCCCCCCACCCCCCCACCCCCCCGGGTGCCTCCAGGGGGCGTGTGCTGTACCCTTGCCCCCTCCAGGGGGCGTGTGCTGTACCCCTCCCCCCTCCAGGGGGCGTGTGCTGTACCTTGAGAGTGTTGTGAGAGTTGATGCTCCGCCGGCGGCCCTCCTCCAGCTGCATCTCAGAGTAGAGGTCCTCCTCGTCCTCCTCCATGATGTCAGACAGGTCTGAGCCACGGCTGCTCTCTGTCTGGTACTCCTCACTGTGGCTGTAGTGGTGGTGCTGGGGGAGGGGGAGGGAGAGAGGGGGGGGGAGGGGGAGAGAGAGAGAGAGAGAGAGAGAGAGAGAGAGAGAGAGAGAGAGAGAGAGAGAGAGAGAGAGAGAGAGAGAGAGAGAGAGAGAAAGATAAAGAGATAGAGATAGAGAAAGAGAAAAAGATAGAGAGAAAGATAAAGAGATAGAAAGAGATATTTCCCTGTCATTAACTGTGAGATTTCCCCGTGTGTCCTCTGTGTAGCTGTGGTTGTGTGAAGGACACCCAGGTGTGGTGTAGCGGAGTGCAGCACACACATGTCTTCCCAGCTCGGAGCCCCGGAGGAACTCGTCCACGGACGCGCCTCTCCGGCGGGCGTGGGGCGAGTCGTAGCCGTCCTCCTCCTCGTCAGAGTTGAGAGGATGCAGGGCGTCGCCCCGGTCGCTGAAGATGTTCCTCTTCTCAACCTGGAGCACAGGACACAAACTTCAGACACCCGCACAAGGAGCTGATAGGTCAGGGAGCAGACACTGGAACGGGAAGCGTGGCTCACCCGGGAGTGCTGCGTCATGCCTGAGCAGAGAACTTGTGGAATTGAAATGCTATATTTCATCCGTACTGTGTATTCTATACATATAGCACTCACCCGGTTTCCCTCGGCGAACACCCGCTGGGCAGCCTCCCTGGCCATGGCCTTGGCGATGGTGTTGGGGATGGGGACCCCCTGAGGCTGGGGCAGGATCCTCTGGGGCGAGGGCGACCGCCGCGGCTGGTAGTGGGGCGGCTCCAGGGTGTGTCCACGCGCGGGGGGGTGGGGCGAGGGCGTGCGGGCGTGCTCCCAGGGCTGTCCGGCCCGCAGGCCCCCGCCCTCGCCGTCTTTGGTTTGGGGCTCTCGGGCACTTCCCAGGGGCTTGGCCTTGGGCATGGGGTGGGTCTGCAGACGGGTCTGGGGGGGCGGGTGGCGCAGCAGGGGCTGGGAGTGCGGCTGGCCGTGGGGCAGCGTGTGGGGCTGGGGCCGGGGCTGGACGTGGGGCTGGGGGTGCGATGGCGGGTAGGTCTGGGGGTAAGGGGGGTACGTTTGCGTGTGTGCCGGAGGGGGCTGGGGGTGAGGCATGGGAGGGGGATGTGCAAGCTGCCTGTGGGGGAGGCGAGGGGAGCCCAGGAGGGTGTGTGGAATGGGGGCTACGGGGGAGTCCTGGGACTCCCCTTGTGCTGACAACGTCCTGACTATCACCTCCCGGGCCTCCAGGCCCTGGATCTGGTTCAGCTCTATCGTCACGTAGTCGGCCGTGGGGTACAGGACCTCCGCTATCTGGGGACGCCAGGACAACACACAGGTCTCCAGTGACTGGACTGGGCCATTCACATTGTACTGGGACATTCACCCACATGCAAGGGAGAGCTAGGGGAAACAGATTACATACTCTCTATGCACACATACACATGCCATAGCCAAAATGGAGCCTGGTAAAACCGTTTTAAAACCATTGTGTTACATAATCCAGGCCAATTGGATGGAATGCCATTGCTATACCGCCTCCCTCCAGCAGATGGCGGTAAAGTACTACAGACAGAATACACGCTCCTATCCTAACAAACAGAACAAAACAAAACATGACTAAACTGTGGGATGGCAGATTGCTCCTATGCACCTTCTGTCCCTTGGTGCACACGGCGTAGCCAATCACGTTGGCCCCGTTGGAGGTCCCGGCGGGGGTGAGGGGCGGGGGCTTCCAGCGCACCTGCAGGATGCCTGGGCTCTGGCCGCAGTGAACCTGCACCTCCTGGGGGGGGAAGGGGGGTCCTGGGGGGGCGGAGAGGACATCAACATCAGATCAAATGTTAGGTTTGTTAATTAACAGCTTGACCGGATATCATAGTGCTGTACAATGCTTGAAACACAGCTACTTTGAATTTGGCCGGTGTATAATGTGAATATTGAGGATGCAGTATAACGTGCCACTGTAGTGTATCTTTATACAGGTGCATGCATCTTGTGTATGTGTGTGACTTGTACTGGACACGCTTCCAATGCAGTGCAGAAACAAGCCAAAGCAAATACATCTAATGATGCCAGTGTGTGAACGAGGAAACGTACATCAACGTGGAACTCACACACACACACACACACCACACACACACACACACCCCCACACACACCACACATACACACAACACACCCCCTCACACACACACCCTCACACACCACCCCCCCTCACACACACACCACATACACCCCCTCACACACACCACACCCCCCCTCAAACACACACCACATACACCCCCTCACACACACACACCCCCACACACCACACATACACACAACACACCCCCTCACACACACACCCTCACACACCACCCCCCCCCTCACACACACACCACATACACCCCCTCACACACACCACACACCCCCTCACACACACCCCCTCACACACCACCCCCCCCCTCACACAGACACCACATACACCCCCTCACACACACCACACAACCCCTCACACACACCACCCTCACACACCCCCCCCCCCCTCATACACCCCCCGCCCCAGAGATGAGTTCCACAGTGCAGCTCCTCACGGCTGCGTGCTCACCAACAGGCCCCATCTGGGCTGATGCGCCCGTGCCCTGCAGTTCCCCGCTCCCACAGAGCCAGCGCGAGCAGCCAGCTGCCCACTCTGCACTCAGCGGCGGCAGCTCCCTGCCTCGTCTTGCTACCCACGTCAATACGTCTTAATTGCATTTTCTGCACCATGACTGTCAGCAGGGATGAGAGGAGGACTCGGAAGTCAGCAGACATTCTGGCCATTCAGCTGTTTTCAGTTGTTTTTTTTACCACAACGCACGTCGGAGAGTCCGGGTTGCTGTGAGGGTTCAAACCCCGACGGGGGGGGGGGGGGGTGTTTAAATGAGCACCTGAAAGTAACAGGTCCCATGAGGCCCGGATGACAACGCCGCCTCTGATTAAGCACGGCGTCCCATCAGAGGACGATAGAGTAGCGCTTCCTGTGCCTTCATCTATAATGAAAGGTCTCCACGCGTCCGACAGGGACACACTTCAGTACTGTGGGGGCTCAGTCCTAAGCAGGGGGTTTAAGGCAAGTCCAAGAGCCCTTAATGAGCACGCTCAGTACCCAGGTCATTTGATGAGCTCACTCTGTGAGCGGTCGACAACAGACGCGTACACATCACTCAGCCTAACACGCTCCAAGTCTTTAAAGCAGGCCCACGACTCGGCACAAAGAGAGAGGGAGGGAGAGGGGGAGGAAGAGAGGGAGGGATGGATGGAGGGGCAGCATCAAAGGCATCCATTGAGTGAGGACTGAAATAGCTCATGACAAGGCTGAGGGCACAGAGTGGATCATGTAATTGGTGACTTTATCCACAGGAACAAGATCAATTCCCAGTAATTGAAAGGCTCACAAATGCTGTCTTTATCTTATCACAAGCCACCATCACATTGTGAGGTTAGGGCCCAGTGTGTTCCCAGTAATGAGTCCACACCCCAGACACACTGCTGATGCTGCTGCTGATGCACAGACGCAGCTGCCCACCCAGCTCTTCCTCTCCCTCCTCCTCCTCCTCTCATCTCCACCTGCTCCTCCACCCCAACCGCCTCCTCTCCCTCCTTCTCTCCCTCCTCCTCCACCCCAACCTCCTCCTCAACCTCCTTCTCTCCCTCCTCCTTCTCCCCAACCTCTTCCTCTCCCTCTCCCTCCTCCTCTTCTCCCTCTCCCTCTCCCTCCTCCTCTTCTCCCTCTCCCTCTCCCTCCTCCTCTTCTCCCTCTCCCTCTCCCTCCTCCTCCTCTCTCAGGGTCTCAGGTGACAGCAGCCCCAGAGAGACACACACACTACTTCACACACTGAGCCTCCAGAGGTTGTCTCCTTCACCAGTTCTGTTCTGGTGCTTCTCTTCCTGAGGAGTCCGCAGCCTTGTGGATCCGGCGCTACTACAGCTACTTTTCATCCTGCTTTTCTCCTCTACGTTTCCAATGCGCCTCATCATCTTTAATCAAAGCCACAAACGCACAAATCCTCGAGGGCGACCGAAGGAGGGACGGGGTGAAAAAACTAAACAACCACCTAGGCTTGGATGTCTGTCAGGCACGAAGCTGTAAATATAATGAGCTCAAAGCTTGAAGCTTGTCAAAGCTTTAAGTAAATAGAAGGCTGCTCTCAAAGAACAGTTCACTTCAGATTGCCTCTCCACCAGATAGGAAGAGAGATTTTTCAGAGAGGGTGGATGTGGTGAGTGCAGGTTTGACAGCCAGCAGGAACTGAAGGGCCTAACCACTCTACAGAGCTCTGCTTCACCATACACACACACACACACACACACAGCAGACTAAACCACTTCTCTAGATCGTAGGAGTAGGATGAACAAAATCCTCAAATCTACAAATGTCATTTTGTGAAACGTAGATGTGACAGAAATGTGGTTGGGAGGTAGAAGGAGAGAGGAGGCGGGCTGACCTGCAGGCTGTGTGCAGAACTCCACAGATATCTCCCTCTTGTCTCTCTGGTCCAGCGGAAGCTGCCAAGGCACCTGGTGGGACCGGGCCACGGCCTTCACCTTGTAAACGGTCATGGGCTTCAGGTTGAAGAACTGGTACTTGTACCCTCCCGCCTTGACCATGTCGTACTCCGCGCCGTTGAGAAAGATGGTGTGGCTGTAGTTGCTGTTGCTGGGCATCCAGGAGAGCTGGGCGGACACCTGCGTGATGTTGTTGACCCGCAGGTAGTACGGCGCCACAACCACGTCCTTCCCCACCAGCAGGGTGCAGCGCAGCTCGTCCGAGGGCCCGCGCTCCGTCACGCTCTGCACCGAGATGCGGTAGGTGCGGCTGGCCAGGTTCAGCTTCTCGATCAGGGACTTGGTCCTGCCGCCGAAGGGCACGCTCATGCGCACCTCCTGGTCCACCAGGACGTTGTAGCCGCTGATGGAGCCCCAGCCGGGAGGGACCACGGGCGGGTCCCAGCTCACGATCACGCTCTTGGCCAGCTGCTTGATCAGGCTGATGCGGCGGGGGTAAGGCACGACGTCTTCGCCCACCTCGTCCACGCTCACGTCCAGGGTTCCCGTGCCGTTGCTGCAGGTGCTTCCCAGGAGGTCCATGCCCAGGCCGGCGCTGCCGCTGGTGGAGGTGGCGGTGCCGAGACAGTCCAGCTTGCTGTCCGACAGGAGGTCGTCCAGGCAGGCGAGGGTCCCCAGGTCCACGCTCAGCCCCTGAGAGCCCAGGCTACTCTGGTTGAGGTAGCTCGGCTCCTTGGTCCTCTCCCTGGAGTGGACGGAAGACGTCTCCTCATCCTGAACCATGTCCACGAAGTTGGAGGGGACGAGGCCTTGCTGTCCGTCCAGCAGCTCCCCTGCAGACGCACACAGCCACAGTCCTCTGGTCAGACGCACTCATGAAAAACTGATTTGGATTATGAGCTTTTCCACATTTAAACATAAATGATTTTCAAAAAATTGCAACCGAAACCATGTTCAAAATACTATCTTTATCCATTTTGAAATGATACATAGTATATATATATATATTTATATCTCATATATCAGACCATCGTAGAAGCCATCGTCGTCCATGGTTCCATAAACGTACAGGTACTTCCCCGCCACTAGAGGGAGCTCTGCCTCAGGATGCTCATTCGGCCCGTCGTAAGGGTTATAGCTAGAGGAAGGGAACAACACACTCCATCTCAGCAGAGCTAGACCTCCTGGGGAATTCCACATTACAGGGAAATGGGAAATCTAAACATTCAGCCCCCGAGAATCCAATTCTGTTCACACAAATATGGGGTCTTTTATATCCTGACTACAAACACTGCAGCTCTGTTATGTAACTCCGTGCAAGTGCTGAGTAATATGCTATAACCCTAATCTGAAGTATAAAGTTTCTCCTGGGAAGAAAGACAGAGAAGAGAGAAGAGAGAGAGAGAGAGAGAGAGAGAGAGAGAGAGAGAGAGAGAGAGAGAGAGAGAGAGAGAGAGAGAGAGAGAGAGAGAGAGAGAGAGAGAGAGAGAGAGAGAGAGAGAGAGAGAGAGAGAGAGAGAGAGAGAGAGAGAGAGAGAGAGAGAGAGAGAGAGAGAGAGAGCAGGCGAATAGAGAGAGAGCAGGCGAGAGAGAGAGAGCAGGCGAGAGAGAGAGAGCAGGCGAGAGAGAGAGCTAGAGAGACACAGACAACACAGGTGCACAGCATGGGGATTCAGTCGTATCAGGGAAACCCAATTATTTATTGCTGACAGGCCATTTTCTTTGGAAGGAAAATAGCACTGCATCACAATTTAAAGGCTGGCCTAAAACCTTTCTCTGTGACAAACTGTATGGTGCAGCAGTGCCGTTTCAGAAGTGGTTGTTAAGGCTTGTTACTCACCTGTACCGAGCTATACACAGACGGACCTTGCCAGTGAATCTGGGCCTGGACCTAGTCGTCGAGCTCAGTTGTTTTTCCATCTTTAAAAGTAAAAAAAAAAAAAGAGAAGAGGAACAGTGAGGATTGGTTCCGTTCTGGGTCTCTCCAGGCACCAATCAGAAGCCCTGCGTGCGGTCTGGGTGAGGAAGCAGGAGGGCAGGATTCCTGAAGATCTCCATCCCCTCCCGCAGACTCGCCATCCTCCTCGGCAGCCGAGTGGAAAAGGGAACAGATCGGGGCCTTTCGCACCTCCGTCCTCAGTCCCCCTCTCTCTGACAGAATGATGGCTTCTCAATGCACCCGCCCTCAGCTCTGACTGGCACCACAAGTAGAGCTCTATTTGCAATCATAAAAATATGTGGGCTTTTTTTTTTTTTTTTTTTTTCATGTGCACGGCAGTGACCTTGTGGGAATGAAGCGCTGGTACAATGCTTTCTTATCGCGGAAGCTTGATCCATCTCTGTTTGAAAATCAGGGTCACTTTTGCTACAGCGTCTTGAGGTTCTTTCACAGACAGCTTCGCCGGCTCATGTAAAACTGGCAAAACTTGGAGGAGTGTTTTGCTGACTGATCGAATATTGGACGGATGGATGGATGGGTGGACGGGACGCCATGAGGAGAGTCTTAGGGGTGGTTGGACGGACAGAAAGACAGAGGATTGGACAAGCAGACAGACAGGAAGGGACCCGGGTCAGACAGACAGACATGTGGATGGGACCAGGGTCAGATAGACAGACAGACAGACAGACAGACAAGGGACCAGGGTCAGACAGACAGACAGACAGACAGACAGACAGACAGACAGACAGACAAGGGACCAGGGTCAGACACACAGACGGAGACAGACAGAGACCAGGGTCAGGGTCAGGACTCACTTCGGAGAGCACGGTCCGCCCAGTGCAGCTGGCCTGGCTGCGGGTGAGGAAGGTCGGCTTCACCGACAGCAGCTCAGGCTTGTCCCCGCTGAGCTGGAGGGGGCGGATGAACTCGGATATCAACGATCTGCTCAGAGAACTGTCATTGCCTTGAGGGCGGGAAAAAACAAAACAAAAGAAGCACTGAGACCTGGAATGCGCAAATAATATACCTGTATGACTCACAAAAACACATCCACACGCTGTGTACGAATCTCCATTCTACAGCATATCGTGTGGTATGTGGGCTGTAAGTAATCCAAGGTGAACAAGGCACACAGTGAGTCTAGAGTTCAACATTTCTAGGATGCCGGTTCCGTGCCGTATCTGGTTATTACAGCCAACAACAAGCCCGTGGCATGCTGTGGAGGATAAAGAACATGCTCTATGATTGATTATTTCATTAGTAGCGCAGTGTTTGCCCCTGTGCGCGTCACAAGCTTTCCACGTATCCAATTTCAAGCGCAGCTGCGCGTGGCTCCCACCTCATCCACTAAAGAGATTGTTTATACAAAAACATCTCCCGCATCACTGCAATAGTCTTCACTAAATCTTTGGAGTGTCACACACATACACGCACGCACACACGCACACACGCACACAACCTCTCAGATGTCTCTGACCGCATTTTTAAACAGTGACGTCAGGCCTTTTTTCCAAAAGGCTCTGTGACGTGCTTACGCAGACAGTTATGACACACCCGGGGTGGATGGGACTCCACTCACCTTTCCCGATGGGGGCAGCCAGTCCGTTGAGGAGCTGGGAGAGGGTCTTGTTGGGGGAACCGGGGGATTCACATCCAGTCAAGGGGTCGGTGCCCAGGATATCAAACTTCCCCGCCTGCAGCCGGAACTTCTCCAGCTCTTTCGACAGGAGGTTGAACTGCTCACTCTGCGTTCGACATTTCTCCTCCAGCTCTCGCACTTTGGCCTGATGACAGTGAGACACCGACAGAGAGAGAGGGAGGAAGGAAGGATCCAGACAAAAAAAAGGTAGAAAGTGATAAGAGGAAAAGGAGTGGAAAATGTTACCAGTTAGGATGACAACATTCGCATCTACAAACAGTTACAGTGAAGAATGTGATAATGGACTTTTAAAATGTTTACTAATCCATTACAGAGAGAGGGGTGTTGAAGGGTTCCTATCAAGCTAAATACAGACCACTCCTACACACCTAGTCTAGTCACAATATGCAAAGATCACATGCACGGCTACAGTAAATGCACATGATTCTATAAGAGCAGCCTCTTGCTCAGAGGAAGTATGCATACCAAAAACTGCACTGTGTTCAAAGTGCGGGACACGCTCCTCAACTTCATTGCATAGAGACAGTAGAATAGAGGCAAGGGTCATCGTGAGTCACATGACAGGAGGGGCAACAGCAGTTGACAACATCACAGAACCATGCAGTGAAACACCGTCCCCACCGTACAGGCTAGAGACAATACAGGGGCAAGCACATCCAAGGACTACCTCTGAATGAAACAGCATTCAGGAGTCGGACTCCCCGGTTTTATGAGGGCAGCCGACCCATGGGCATCAATGGGATTTTAAACCCAAGGGTGCCCCCCCCCCTCCCCTCCCCTCCCCCCCTCCCCTACATCTCACTACCTCTGAAGGAGACCATGGAGCTGGCAGGGTTTCCCAGAAGCCCAGCACAGCTGCCTTGCTGCAACGTCTTTGGAGTTGTGTTAAGCACCGTGGGTGACTTTCATGCAGGCAAGTTATTGTTCGGCCGGGCATGAACATGCTGTTATAGGAAAGGGGGGCGGGGGTGACCTTTCCAATGCGCTCCCTGCGTATGATTCGATGGCTGGGTGCATTAGCACACACAGTGTGGTTAGCCTATTAGCATCACGTAGCTCGCTCCGAAAGGCAGTGGCAGCCCGTGGAAACACATGCTGCGGTGCATGCCACGCCAAACACGATGAAGTTGAAGTATAACAGGAGAATAAGCATCAAATGCATCTCTCTTTTTCTCACCCGCTACGCCCTCCTACAGTCGCCCCACTCTCTTCCTCCAACCTCTCAATCTCTTTCGTTCTCTCCCTCCTCCTCTCTCATGTTCTCCTGTATCTCACGCTATTAGGATTTTGTGTTTTTCGTGTGTGTATTCTAAGGTCTGAAGGATCTCCAGCACATGCTGATGACAAGCTGAATGGAAAGAGGCAAGCGACTGCTGTCCCTCTGCGTGCAGACTCAGAGAAGCGCTCAGCGCTCCATGTTGGACAGTCTGCCACAGCAGAGAGAGAGAGAGAGAGAACCAGATCATGCCATGGTCGCGTCGCTCAGCTCATGGTTCCAAACAGAACAAATACAAAAAGAACTCTCACACGAAATTCCATCTTTGTGTGATATATGCATAAGGGTACAACCGATCCATTCTGAAATCATAATTTCTGATACAAAACTTTTTCTTTTTATGTCATCAATTACCTCAATGGCCAGAAAGTTACAGTAGAGGGACACATCCAATGTACTGTACAGGTAAAGATGACAAATATTAAGTAAATAAAAACAATTCTGAAATACCTGCATGCTGTCCAAGTGGTTCTGTATATGCATTAACACACACCAGTAACACAGTGAAAAGAGATGTAGGGAAGAAATTAAGCACAATTACACATGTGAACACTCATACCTTGAAACCAAAACATATTTAAAATATAAAAATAAGGTATTCTGGCAGCATTCATGCAAAACTTATTCATTACAGTATTCTAAATAATATATAAGGGTAGTATCTATGAATAATATGAAATCATGATTGGTAATGGTTGGTATGGTTACAGACAATAATACTTTTTCTATATTCACAAAACACTTATATTCACACTTTGTACTGTCAGTTTATATAGGCCATTATTCTGGACAAGAATATATTCATACTTGACCTCCCAGGTGAAATACAAATTAAATAGTATATACACATATTAGCGTTGCTTAAAATGTCAAATACTACTTCAACAGGTCCCATCAAGTCACAGAGTTCTCTGCCAAGGGACTTAGAGAGACTTAGAGTAGTTCCAGGCTTCTTACAAGTCCAACTGGCTGTCTGATCCCAGCCAGCCATCCACCCTGCCCCCCAGACCCCCAGCCAGCCCGCCCCCAGACCCCCAGCCAGCCAGCCCGCCCGCCCGCCCGCCCCCCAGACCCCCAGCCAGCCAGCCCGCCCCCCAGACCCCCACACCCCCATCCAGCCAGCCAGCCCGCCCGCCCCCAGACCCCCACACCCCCTGCCAGCCAGCCCCCCAGACCCCCAGACCCCCACACCCCCAGCCAGCCAGCCCCCCAGACCCCCACACCCCCAGCCAGCCAGCCCCCCACACCCCCACACCCCCAGCCAAGTCTCCCTCCGCCCCCCTGGGGTGCTAACACTCACCTCTAACTGATGTACCGCTCCCTCATGCTCCTTCTTAGCCTCAACCTGAGCCTGGAACACAGGGAGACTGAGGTCAGCACAAACACAGCACCCCACACACTAGCATTAGCATCCACTACCAAACACAGCACCCCACAATCTAGCATTAGCATCCACTACCAAACACAGCACCCCACACACTAGCATTAGCATCCACTACCAAACACAGCACCCCACACACTAGCATTAGCATCCACTACCAAACACAGTACCCCACACACTAGCATTAGCATCCACTACCAAACACAGCACCCCACACACTAGCATTAGCATCCACTACCAAACACAGCACCCCCCACACTGGCATTAGCATGCTAACCTGTGGAGACAGGGCAATGGTTAACTTGTCAGTGTGATTTGGGTTGAGCTCTATGGTTGTGTGTGTAATAAGTTTACAAACACAACAAAAAAAAACATCCGGATTGATGCTGAATAAATCTGACCAGGTACTGTAAGCGTAAAATAGATATGTTCAAACTAGGTGAAGGGCTTTCAAGAGGATTCATCCATGTGTACTTTCATCTCACTGTACCGCATACAAAGCAGAAAATAATTCATGCTAGTTGACTTATTGTGACAGAGAACATCTGTTGAGAAACTGAACGTTCTACATGAATGGGGCAGCATCTTCCAATTTTATGAATCCACTTTGAGCAATTAATTCAAGAGAGAAGGCAACAAAAAAAAAAGCAGCCAATGTCTCTGAAGGAACATAGCAGTCTGAGAAGCATCTCCGGCTGACGACCTGTCTGTTCATGGCTCTAAGATGAGCGTTACAACATGAACACTGACACAGAGGCAGGCTCTAGTGCCAGACATCACGCTCTCACAGACGCCTCGCGTCGTGACGTCATCCAACCCTCCCCTCAGAGGAGCCAGACCAAACATCAAACCGCTCAGCCCGGCCGCGTTCGGCTTCCACAACCGCCACGTCAAAAGATCTGCCGTCCCAGAGGCCTTATCTGCTCGACGTGGGGGGCGCTTGTTGCTGCACGGCATGTCCTTCCCCTGCCCAGCCTGAAGGGGGCGATGCGGGAGCCGGAGAGACGATTCCCCCCCCAAAAAAAGAGAGCCTACGCTGTAGTAGATGGGGCCGCGTCGTCATGCGTTTGACCTCTGACCTCTGACATGGAACAAGGCCGGGCTAACGAGAGAGGTCATCCCCTCCTGCGATCATTTGGCGAGCTGCGTAACCTCCACCACCCCCCCCCCACCCCCAGAGGGGGCGCACCTTACCTTCTGCAGAAGGTCAATCTCCTGCTGCTTTGCATTGAGGACAGCCAAGGCTTGCTCATGCTCCAACTCCAGCTGCTGCCGCCTCTCTGCAGCCTCGCGCATATGCTGTCCACGGGGGCCGGGGGCCGGGTGGGAGACAGGGGGGGGGGGGGGGGGGGGGGGATACAGAGGGCTGGTGTTAGTCGAGTGAAAGACTCAGGGCTCGCCAGGCTAGAATGCATCTCCAGTCCTCTGTACCAACTCTGACATCACCACCACGACAACGGACGAGCGCAAGGCCGAGTTAGACCCCCCCCCCCGCAGAATGTCACGGCCCTGTCATGGCGTGTTGCGGCCCTGTCATGGCGTGTTGCGGCCCTGGATGGCCTGTTGTGAAGACTCACTTGGCGAGTGTGATTTGGTCGGAACGTTCTAATACAGTCCAGATGAAGCAGTCTTTAGTCAGATCGTATGCCTCCTGATGTGTGGGTTAGATCGGAGCAGGTGGGAGAGGAGAGGAGATGCTTAGCTGTGCATGAAAACAAATCATCAATGCACTGGTTTTTGGTTTGCTGCCCCCTTCAGGTAACATTCCCTGTCAGGCGTGTCTTGAACGAAAAGCCTTCGAAAGCAATGCTGCATTTGCACGATCGACATGCTGTAGCGTTTTCAGTTACTCAGAAAGGGTGAGCAAACTCCAACCTGTGTTTACATGACTGTGGTCATCCATAACAACATAAAAAAGCCATACAAAACAAAAGCCTGAAGGCAATCCCATTGTGCCAACCAGTCATTGCACAGCTCTCAAACCATGTGAATAATCAGAAAACAAACATACTGGCATTGGAGTTGTTAGGGGGGGAATCCAGCAAAATACATTTCCATGCCAATATTAAACTCGTACTGTAGGTTAGCTGACGTCATCAAGCATGTGCGTGAAACTCAAGATGACCATAAACAGTGATCATCACCCGGCCCTCAACCCCACTGCCCCTCTACCTGTCCCTGTGCCCAGACCCCTACAGCCAAACATAGGTCTGCCTTGTCATGCACCACCGGCACATTCCAGAATGCGCTGCCCTCAAAGCCGGCTGCCCAGTGGTGAGCTAGGAAAGCAGGCCTGAGAGACAGCAGAAGAGATAGCCAAAGCCACTACATTGTAGGAGGAGCATTCACATGGGTAGGGGTGGGGGCGGGGTCTACAGTGGGCTGCTCTCGAATGGACATGTGGCATAGCAGTGATACCTTCTCAATCTAGCAGGGGGAGAGGAGTGGTGGGGGAGGGGGAGAGGGATGGAGGGAGGGGGAGGGTGGCAGGGGTGGGTTGCGGAATAGGGGAGGGGGAGGGAGGGGGCAGACTGGTCTTCTAGTCTTTTCACAGCTCCTGGTCAGACCTCACACCTCCCACCTCGGCTCTAGAAAGCAACAGACAGGTCAGCGACATTAGACAGTCAGAGAGAGAGTGAGAGAGTGAGAGAGTGAGAGAGTGAGAGAGTGAGAGAGTGAGAGAGTGAGAGAGTGAGAGAGAGAGAGAGAGAGAGAGAGAGAGAGAGAGAGAGAGAGAGAGAGAGAGAGAGAGAGAGAGAGAGAGAGAGAGAGAGAGAGAGAGAGAGAGAGGAGGAGGACTGGAAGAAAACCACGGAGCAGGGCAGAGGAAACACAGGGGCTGGAGTCAGGGAGTTGAGACAAAGAGTCGGGGGGCAGGGGCCCTACAAGAAGACCTAAGCTATGACAGGGAACACGAGCCCGCGAAACACACATAGGAAGGTTCTCCCAAGTGGGGTCCCGGCCGTGGCGTGGCTACCCTGGGTTCTCACCTTGAGCACCTGCTCTAGGTTCTCCAGTTTGCCTTGGAGCTGGGTCTTCTCCCGCAGGGCTGAATCTCTCTCCCGAGTCACAGCACCAAGCGTGTCTCTGAGCAGGGCATACTCGGACTTTACCTGCACACACACACAGTAAGGAGACAAGGTGAGACACACTGGGACTGGACGTGATGACATGAGAACCTGGCTGGTGGAACATGGTGGAACATGGTAGAACATGGTGGATTGAAAGCTGTGATATTGTGGACAGCAGAGGTCTCCTCCCACCGGTCTCACCATCACAGGCAGACAGCATCACTGAGCCTGCGGTTTGCTTTGCTACTTGGGCGTCCTAGCGGTGTTTGCTACTTGTGTACTAGGAGGGTGGTGAGCTACTTGGTTGTCTAATGTGCGTTGAGGTGAACGGAGAGCTCCACCGTTATCTTGTGCTCTCATGCGCTCCTGACACAAGTGTTTTCTACGACAGACCACTTGTCATGGACCTCTGACAGCAGACAGCGTTTCAAGAGCTCTGATGCTAATTCAGGCGCGCCAGCCCTCCACGACATGGCCACGCTAGCCGGCCCCCACCGCTAACGGTGATCTCTCGCTGCAGCCATAAATGACTAATGAGAGAGGAAGGAGGCTGCTACCATTACGACAACACAGAACAACAGATGTATCTGCACACTGGGGTAGAGGGGGGTGGGGCGGGGGTGGAGGGGTGGAGGGAGGGAGGGAGGTGGTGGTGGGGGTAGTGGTGGTCTGAGAGAGAGACCGCAATGGGGCTAAAGTGTCCAGATGAAGCTAGCGATAGAGCTAACGCAGCCAGCTCAGACAGGGTACATGGGTACAGGAAGGCTGGGACATGGCCAGACTCAGGGACCGTGATAGAGATCAGTGAGGGGGGCGAGGGGGGCTGGGGAGAGGGCTGACATCCGCACTGCCGTCAGTGCTGCTCCCTTATCCGCCTCCGGCGATAACACTGAGCGATGGTTGCCGGGAGACACGCCCCCCAGCTCCCGATGAGACATCAATAACCAGCATCCCCACGGCAACATCCCGCCCCTCTCCCTCCACCCGGCAACAGCGACCCGCCAATCAACAACTCCTCTCCAGGAAATTGCCTTTTTTTTCTCCCCCGGTCTAAAGCAAGCGCTCTGTTTTATCAGCCCAGGTCGACCCAGGAGGTCTGGGGGCTAAGAGGAGGCTGATGGGACTCTAATGGAAGTGAAGGCTCAAGGCTGGTGGTGACAGAGAGGAGGCAGGGGAGGAGACACAACTCAACATGCTACACTGGAGGAAGGTAAACACATTCATCTATGCAGCTGGAACTTAGAGGGGGAGGGAGCTCAGGAAACACAATAGCCCCCGTCTGATTGGACTGGAGGACTGGAGACAACAGGGTCTTTTGGCCATTGGCTCCTCCTCAGAAAAAAAACTAAAGATTCAGATGACAGACATATGATTCAGTAGAGGGGGGAGAATATGTCCCGAGGAGTGCGTGTGCGGACAAGCTGAATGTTTCACCGAGCACCAGTCCTATGCCAGCGTGTGACGTCTCTAAACTTACCTTCTCATATTCGGACGCCTTGTGGCTGTTGTTGAACAACTGGAGAGTCAGGTGCTTCTCCTGGAGAACATCTTGGAGCTCATTCTCCTGAGGAGAGGAGGAGAGACAGAGAGAGGAGGTGTTCAGACCCCGGCTGGACAGCATGATTGGGCCAGAGCTCCGCTCTGTGCTACCGTGTTGCCGTCGATAGGCCATGCATTATTCATCCACGTGGCAAACCGTGGCAGGTTTACTTCTCTGTTCTAGGGAGCATGACTAAAGCTACGACCGTCTCTGGATTTCGGTATCACGGCAGAACAGAACGGCCAGACACTCGGGCGCCACATGTCAGCATGGGAAACACACACAGGCCTTTACTGCAAAGCGCTGGGTAGGAAATAGAGGGGAAAACGGCGTGACGCTTCCAGTGACACACATTCACAGAATGCGGATACGATTTGCATTTTTATACCCCCGCTACCACCGCACGACACCCCCTCCTCCCCCCCCCCCCTATGCCCCCCCCCCCCCCCCCCACCAAGTGTGTCAGGGGGAGATTAAAAAACATCCCTTCATGGCAGAGCAGGAAAACTTAATTACGTTCAATCAACAGCCATGAGACACGCCAAGGAATGCAATTCACAGCGTCGAGCGAAGAACGCTCTGTTGTGATTCGCTTCTCGCTCGGGCTCAGTCGGCGCTGTGTCCAGGGGCTTCGCCCGCTCATGCACGATAGATTTACTGTAAGTACAGCGTGTCTGCTAATGGCTCCTGACAGTGCACAGGGTTGCACTGCTATTTCTTGATGTTTTATTTAGGGAAGGTCAGCCATGTTTCGGTGGCGGGTAAAGCAAAGACACGCAAACAAACATACGCCCAGGACAGAGGGAACGGACTGTACGAGCACCAGAAAAACACACGTCACTGACCAAGATGTCATAGACCACGACAACCCAGGTGAACCGACTCAAATTTGCTTTCATCCAAAGATCTTTCAATCTGCATCAGCTCCCTCCAGTCAATTCTAATCTTTCCTGTACAAGCGCATGATTGCATTGGCATTCCAATTCCCGTCCATTGATCCTTCATCTCCGAGCTGAGAGATGTGAGCAGAGGACAGGACATGAATACAGGGGCAGGCCCAGAGACACAGAGGAGAGATGCACAGAACCCCCCAAAAAACTAAGACATGCAGTTGTTATTTAAGGAAATCTGCTCTGAGGAAGTATATATTGATATAGAAAAGTGACTTGAAAACGTGACTTGAAAACATCAAATGCCATATATATATATATATGGCATTTGATGTTTTGCCGACAGGGAGGTCATTAGGATGAATTCTATTCATTTTTCAGGAGGCAAGGAAAGGAGGGCTTGTGAATAATACATTTGGACCACGACGCGGGGTAATTAGGCACATGTGCAGAATACCTGAGATTCCCTGCGTTTGTTGAGAGAAGATCAGTGGGGGGGGGGGTGGGGCGGATGATGGGGGATGAGGGGGGGTGTTTGTCCAGACGTGGTCTGGCTGTGGATGGCCGCAGAGCGCTGCCCGTGTGTTGTGCTGCTCTCTCCTTGTTACCCCCGGGCCCCTGTGGAAGCAGCAGTGTTGTGCTGCTCTCTCCTTGTTACCCCCGGGCCCCTGTGGAAGCAGCAGTGTTGTGCTGCTCTCTCCTTGTTACCCCCGCGTCAGATCCTCCCGGTCCTAACCCGGGCCCCTGTGGAGTTTAGACATCCCCCCCCTCCCCCCTCCCCCCTCCCCCTCCCCCTCTCCCTCTCCCTCCCCCTCCCTCTCCCTCCCCCTCCCCCTCCCCCTCCCTCTCCCTCCCCCTCCCCCTCCCTCTCCCTCCCCCTCCCCCTCCCTCCCCCTCCCCCCTCCCCCTCCCCCTCCCCCTCCCCCTCCCCCTCCCTCTCCCCTCCCTCTCCCCCTCTCTCTCTCTCTCTCTCTCTCTCTCTCTCTCTCTCTCTCTCTCTCTCTCTCTCTCTCTCTCTCTCTCTCTCTCTCTCTCTCTCTCTCTCTCTCTCTCTCTCTCTCTCTCTCTCTCTCTCTCTCTCTCTCTCTCTCTCTCTCTCTCTCTCTCTCTCTCTCTCTCTCTCTCTCTCTCTCTCTCTCTCTCTCTCTCTCTCTCTCTCTCTCTCTCTCTCTCTCTCTCTCTCTCTCTCTCTCTCTCTCTCTCTCTCTCTCTCTCTCTCTCTCTCTCTCTCTCTCTCTCTCTCTCTCTCTCTCTCTCCCCTGCCTGGATCAATAGGCCTTCTGGACAAAATGTGATGTTGACAGAGGTCTCTCTGCCCACAAACAATCCCCCCCGTGTGGAGTCACTGAGTGTGGAGATGTCGCGTGGGCTCCATAGACACAGGAGCATGCCTTCAACGCCCACCTGTTGAAATGACTACTTGTGTACATACACGGCACAGCCAGTGCTGGAGCCAGCTGTACAGCCAAGCCTCGTCCTGTCAACCTTCTAACTGCCGATCAAGAACGGGGAGGAGTTTTGAAATGTTTGTTTGTCGTCGCCTAGGTAACGGGCCAGCCAGTCTGTTGCCATGGTGTGTTCCCCAGCTCTGATGGGATGCTCTGATGAAAATACAAAACCATGTCCCTGGGATTGAGAAGACACCAGATGGAAAATGGCTCTCCAACACAATATAGTGGCACTCAATCCTGCAGGCTCCTGGACTGTCTGTTTGCATACATGTCCTCTCTCGCAATTGGAAATGTGACAGAATCTAGCCAGGCGTTCATTTCAAACAGGGATAAATAACCTTCGCAAAATATCAACTTTACAACTGGCTGGGGACGGGCGACAGCTGCTGCAAGTGACGTTCAGAATTCCCAATTATTTCTGTGACAGTGTAAATACCGGGCTTTTTTGTGCCGTGACTTCTGAAAACTGCGCTGGGGTGTCTGTGCTCAGAGAGGAAGGAGGGAGGTGAAGCCAAGAGAGGCCAAACCGAAACGGACATAAATGTCAGTGAAAGTCAGCCTCTCGTTCCTTTAGTTTGTTGGCGTGTTCCCGGAGCTGTGGCCCCCTCTCGGAGCCCTCTGGACAAGGAGATAAGAGCCTTTCTAGACACTAGCCCGCCACTTCTGACTGGCGTTACAGGACAGTTTGTCCTTTGGGTAATTCCCTGGGACTGAAGAGGCCGACAATGGGGGAGGAGGGGGGTGGGGGGTGGGGAGTGTTGCTGTCTGGAGGGAGCAGAGACGAGAGGAGAGGATGAGGGCAGAGGATGAGAGGAGAGGACAAGGCAGGCCAGGAATGGAGGAGAGTTGAAGAGAGTTGTGGAGAGGAGAGGAGAGGAGAGAGAGGGGATGTACAGCAGAGTGGAGGAGAGCAGAGGAGTACAAAGGAGAGGAGAGGACAGTGCGAGCACACAGCACACAGCTCTAATGGATTGTTTATTCAGGGCAGAACGCCACACACAAAGTCAGCTTTTCTAAAGAGGAGGGCCTCTGGGCACCAGGGAGTGAATTCAAATGACCCCAACAGAGACATCACCTTCCTGGTGCGTCCTTCCAGCACCATGAACATCCTACTTTAACTGTGGGCAGAACCCAACGATTCAACAATTCTCTGAGCGTAGGGTTAGAGCAAGTCTGGAATAACATCCAGTAGCACGGCTATTAAAGTTAGCACAACAAATATCATTTAGAGGTTATGAAATACCCCCCCCTCGCCTCCTCCACCCCTCACCTCCCACCCCTCACCTCCCAGCCCCAGCCCCAGCCCCAGCCCCAGCCCCAGCCCCAGCCCCACCCCCCCCTCCCACCCCCAGCCCCAGCCCCAGCCCCCCCTCCCAGCCCCAGCCCCAGCCCGTAGCCCATTAGCATCAGTGGAGCCGTGGGTCCCTCCTTGTGAGGACCCCTGCTGGGAGAGGCTGGCTGGGTGGACACACACACTCATGGCTCCTGACGGCCCCCCTCGTCTTCGATGTGTGTGGCTGTGTTAGCTTGCAGCCCTACACACACACACACACACACACACAGTAACAACAACAAACCAGCATGGATCAGGGGCTTTCCAATAGAGAGAAATCGGTATAGTGCGCCATTCATCATGCTATGATTTACTAAATGAGACATTCCTTGAGATTCCATGTCAGGCTGGAACGTTTTCACACCTCCAGGCTCTAAGTCGGGATTTCACACTGATTTACTGCATCTGGCACCATTAAATACCCAGAGCATCATTAAACTGGTAGCTGGCTTAAATGCTCCATGAATGATACAAGATTTTGTTTTCCTTTTCAGATCTCTAGCAAAACAAAGTAGACCAAAAGTCAGCCGGAATGAAATGTGAAGGTAAGCTGAGCACACACAGAAGAGAGGCCCGTCGTTAAAAGGCCCTCTCCTGCCAGTCAGGACAGGTTATCCTCTCTCAGCGCTGGCTTCCCCGCCCGCCCGCCCTCTCTCTCTCCCGTCCCCGGCCCTTTGTTCAGAGCGAAGGCCAGACCAGGAGGCCCGCTGACGCTGATTTCTGGTGCTTTCTGAGAGCATGTCCTCCGGGGTGTAGCAGGCCAGAACAGCGCATGGGAGCAGAGGGCTTATGTAACACCCTTCTACCCCCCCTCCACACACACACACACACACACACACCTTCCACACACACACCGGCCTCATTTAGCATACAACCAGGACCACCGTGCACATATCGCTGTGGACAGCGCTTAGGGACACAGCTAAAAGTGAAGGACATGCGTCTCTCTCAGGCCGGGTTGTTGCCGTGAGGATCCTGAAACAAAGTCGGTGCCATGACGCACAAATAACAGCTCGTACACACAAGTGCATCCCACACGTTATGCAAAACGCCACACAGTCATCCCGTTGACGCCAACGGAAGTCTCAAGCGACATGCAAATCGAACGGAGGAAAAATAAACATTCTTATATATTTCTAGTTGAGTAATCCACTCCGTAAAGCCGCTCTACCGTTCTCTGGGGAGAGGTGTGTGAGTGTGACCGCTGCAGGGCAAGGCCTTCCTGACACAAATCAATTTGCAGTCTCAACATTCAGAGAGAGAGAGAGAGAGAGAGAGAGAGAGAGAGAGAGAGAGAGAGAGAGAGAGAGAGAGAGAGAGAGAGACAGAGGCAGGGGTATTTCGGGAGCACTTGCCAAAGTCTGACATGTTAGATTCTTCTTCTTCACCTCCTCCTCGAGGACGTCACGCTCCCTCCGTCTCGTGCGGATCTCCGTCTCCTGGAGGAGGAAGAGGAGGAGAGGGAGAGGAGGAGAGGGAGAGGAGGCCTCGTCAGGGACGGTACCACAGGGAGTCCTGTGAGAGAATACTGCCTGACACTGAGACTAGGGCTTTTCACTTATTCAGTGCAGTGTGTGTGTGTGTGAGAGACAGAGACATAGACAGAGAGAGAGAGAGAGAGAGAGAGAGAGAGAGAGAGAGAGAGAGAGAGAGAGAGAGAGAGAGAGAGAGAGAGAGAGAGAGAGAGAGAGAGAGAGAGAGAGAGAGATAGAGAGAGAGAGAGAGAGAGAGAGAGAGAGAGAGAGAGAGAGAGAGAGAGAGAGAGAGAGAGAGAGAGAGAGAAATACGCGAGAAACAGAGTTCAGTAGAGTACATCTAGTAATATATCACGATAAAAAAGGCTCTTCTCTGAATGACCGTATAGCCCGTGCCCTATCCCAGGGACACCAAGTGATTTGGCCTTTCACCAACAGGGGCTGGGTAACACTGCCATGCTGTCATCCAATCGCTTCTTATGTAACACACGGAGCGCAGCCAGAGTCCACATCCACAGCCCTTCCAGTATCTTCTACGGTACCTGATCACTGCTCGTGCTCCGGAGCCCACCCCGTATCTTGGCCCGGGGGCTTTGGGGAAGTACTTACATGAAGCTTGACTTCCAACTACCTGGCTATTGATCAGCTGTTTAATCGAGCTGTCGATTGGAAGCCAGGTTATCCACTGAAGGCACATTGGAGTCGAGGGACTCCCAAGGGTGGTGGAGAAGACAGCGTGAGATCGAGGGCCGTCAGGGTGGACTGGCCTGCCCTGGTCTGTTGGACACTGTCCAATCAGAAGCCGGGATTGTTGCAAATGCTGCCTCACCGTCACACCCTATCAGACACCTGGAATGACCCCCCCCCCTGCTGATATGTCTCTCACCCCTGACAACGTAATCCAATCAAGAGCTACCATTTCAATCTCATCCATCAAAAGCATCATCCAGACTGTGAGTGAGAGAGAGAGAGAGAGAGAGAGAGAGAGAGAGAGAGAGAGAGAGAGAGAGAGAGAGAGAGAGAGAGAGTGAGAGAGAGAGTGTGAGAGAGAGAGAGAGAGAGAGAGAGAGAGAGAGAGAGAGAGAGAGAGAGAGAGAGAGAGAGAGAGAGAGAGAGAGACAGAGAGACAGAGAGACAGAGAGACTGTGTGTGTGTGTGTGTGTTACATAAGCATCTCCTTCGCCTGGTTCCCACAGGTTTAGCTCCATCTGACCAATCAAATTCCACCATTTAAGTCGTCAGGGGGACAAAGGGTGTACGTTGTAAAAAAATAAAAAATCGACAGGATATTCTAAGATTAGTGTATGTAGAATGAAGGGGGGGTATTTATCTGTGTCAATGAGTTCTACCGCTGCACATTTACGGCCCTAGATCCCTAGACAGGCCCTTGATAAAGCCCAGCACAGCTGTGCACTAGCCAGCCAAAGGACACCGCACATAGAAACAATGTCACTGTATTTAGTGCACATCCATAAAGGCAAAAGATCCCTGTCTAAGTATCTGTGTGATTTGTACTTTGTCGCTTTGAATATCGAATAGATGCTTTGGATAAAAGCGTCTGCAAAATGAAAAGCACCTGGAGGGCGTGTGAATGAACACAGGAGGCGTGTGGGAGCTGGTTGTGTTAGCATGCCGGGGGTGGGCGATGGGAAATGAGACGCACCGCCACAAGGTCAGCACGGCGCCAAGGGGGAGAGAGGAGCGAGCGTCTCGGACCCGAGCACGCTACCTTTTTTGAACGGTACTCTGCCTGACCTCCAGGCTGGGGACAGGGGGGGTGAAGGCATCCTCGACCCCTCTCTCTGTCACGTCCGGCTCTGCGGCGCGTGTGTTAATGTGTGTGCGAATGTGTGTGCGAATGCGCGTGGCTTATTAAGTGGAGGTGTATATTAGAAATCCTCCTGTATTGCCAGACAGCTCGTTGTCGCCCCTCTGCTGCCATGGGTACAGTGTAAAATGTGTATTTCACACACACACACACACACACACACACACACACACACACACACACACACACACACACACACACACACACACACACACACACACACACACACACACACACACACACAGCTTGCAGGCTGCTTATGCCCGTTTGTTTGGAACGCACTAGCCAATGTTCAATTAAAAATCCCTCCAATAAAAGATTTAAATGGCTGCCATTGTGAGTAATGAGCCCCAGGATAAAGTGTAGAGGCGTTTACTGCACATTCAATGAAGACAGATGAGAGAGAGCGGACCCCTTAAGCTGGATTTATCGTTTGGTCTACAATGGCATTAATACAAACGCATACACAACACAACAGAGGAGGAGGGCGTGGGGAGGTCTAGTGATCTATATTCCCTGCATCTCCGCCCACATGGATGATAGAGAGAGGGAGGAAGGGAGGGAAGGAGGGAGGAAGTTAGGGAAGGAGGGAGGGCGTGTGGACAAGGAGGTGGTCGGGAGGGAGAGAAGGAGCACGGCAAGAAGGCAGGGAGAGAGGGAGGATGAAAGGATGGAGAAGGAAGGAAGAGAGAGAGAGAGGGGATGGAAGGAAGGAAGGATAGAAAGAAGAGGCAGAGGGATGGAGGGATGATTCTGTGCTCTCAAAGGCCGTGAAGTTTCTGCCTGCCGGGACCCATGGACACCATCCAAGTGTGGGAGACGCCTGTTGCAATCTGGCCGTATGTGTCTTCACCGGGCATCATATGGGAGCTCTCCAGCACCAGATGACCTGGGACAAGGAGAACACTCCAATCTGCGGCGAATCACACGCAGCCATAGCGGAAGCATTGGAAAACACAGGCGCCTTCCGGATGAAAGCTGACCATGCCCTCGTCA